>NC_057797.1:211963107-212092924 GCF_018294505.1 Triticum aestivum
TATAAAAATCCTACCGAGTGAAGAGCAAACCTCTCACTCGGGGGCTTAGCTGCAGTCCAAGCACTCGCCTAAGTTATAAAAATCCTACCGAGTGAAGAGCAAACCTCTCACTCGGAGACTTAGCTACAGTCCAGTGCTAGCCTAAGTTATCAAAATCCTACCGAGTGGTAAGCCGGACTTCCACTCGGAGGCTTAGCTGCAGTCCAAGTACTCGCCTAAGTTATCGAAATCCTACCGAGTGGTAAGCCGGACTTCCACTCGGAGGCTTAGCCGCAGCCCAGTGCTCGCCTAAGTGGACTAAGGAATAAGTCGATTGCAGTAAAGGCGCCCTGCTTTGAACCTGCAAAAGACATTTCGAGCCAAAAGCAATCATATTCAAGCACCAAATTCAACTTCGAATCGATATCTAAAGGAACCGAAGGTGCTCAGGCGTTAAGCCCGTTAAGGTTTATCGGTTACAATTCCACTCGGCATTCCGAGGCAAATTTAAGGCGTCGAGCTTAGAAGAAGTTTTTTACCCCTCCTGTGGAGGGCTGGAAGGTGCAACAAACTCATCAAGATCAATTCTGTCTGCGATCCGAGTGGCAGCCGCAAGGAAAGTTTCCATAAAGGACCTAAAGTCGTGTTTCTTGGTGTTGGCCACCCGGAGGGCCGCCAGCTTCTCTTCTCGCGCATCTTTGCATTGGACTCGGGCCAGACACAGAGCAACATCTGCACCGCACCGAGCCGAGGACTTCTTCCATTCCTGCACTCGACCAGGGATCGTGTTCAAGCGAGCCATCAGCGACTCAAGGTCATTCTGAAGTGTCTCCCCGGGCCAGAGCGTCGAGTCGATGCGAGATGTGGCGACCTTCAGCCTTGCGAGATAGTCCACGACAGCTGCAACACGGGACTCCAGTCGGAAAACATCCATGGCAACTTCGTCATTCACCGGAGAATTGACGGGGTCGAGGTTTGGCTCCAGTCGGCTAGTTTCTTCTTCAAAGTTTTGGCAAAATTCTGCAAGGACGATCACTGAGTCAAGGGAATGGTCGAATGGAAAAAACCATGATTGGAAATGATTGCCGAGCATAGAGGTTTACCTTCAAGCATAAGAAACAGCTTCTTGGCAAGACCACTCAGGAAGGCCTCCAGATCATTTTTCTTCCCAGTCAACTTACTGACTTGGTCGGTCAGGGCAGCTTTATCAGTTTTCAGTCGACTGACCTCCTTGTTGGCGATCCCAAGGGCAGCTTTCAGATTGGTATTGTCTTGTTCAAGCTTGGTGACTGAAGCTAACTTCTCGTCAGCAAGCTTGATCTTCTCAGCTAGTTCAAGGTCTTTCTTCTGTTGGGCCTCCCTTACCTTACCTGCAAGTTACAGCAGGATCAGATTTTGAAACAAACAAGGGGAAAAGCAGTCGTCAGGGTCTCACCAAACATACCTTCGGTCTCCTCCTTTGCCTTCGTCAGCTTCTCCTGAACCAGCTTCAAGTTCAGCTCGAGTTGAGTGTGCTTGTTTTCCAGCTCAGAGTAGCGAGCCACAAGATCACAGGAGTTCTACGAAGAACCAATCGACTAGATGTCAAAAATAATTCACTTCCGAGTGAAAAAGGGAAAAATCACACGTTTCTAAGACTACAGCCGAATACAAGCATTCGACCGTAGTCTCGGGGACTACACCCAGTGGGTGCACTCAGCATGCCCCCACTAATCCTATTGAAGATAGAGTCGACCAGTCGACCTCAAAAAAAAAGAGATGTATTCTTTAAGACTGTAATCGACTGCAAGCAGTCGACCACAGTCTCGGGGACTACACCCAGTGGGTGCACTCAGCGTGCCCCCACCAGTTTGCGAAATCCAGTCGACATAGTCGAATGACAGAAAGATTGAAATTATAAAGCCTAAGGCCGACTGCCAGCAGTCGACCTTAGCCTTGGAGACTACACCCAGTGGGTGCACTCAGCGTGCCCCCACTAATCCTATTGAAGACAGAGTCGACCAGTCGACCGGTTTGCGAAATCCAGTCGACTTGGTCGAATGACAGAAAGACTGAAATTATAAAGCCTAAGGCCGACTGCCAGCAGTCGACCTTAGCCTTGGGGACTACACCCAGCGGGTGCACTCAGCGTGCCCCCGCTAACACGAAGTCTGAATCGACACACCCAGTGGGTGACTACTATAAATTCTAGAAAGAAAAGTTTTTGATAGCATATCCTAACAGAACAGGCGGTGGTCGACTGACCTGAACATTGCTTTGAAGGGCGGAACTGGCGTCGTAAGCTGCCTGGCTCGCATCCCGGATGGTCCTTAACTGCTCCATCATGATCCCTGCCTGGCGTATCGCCTCCTTCGCGGCGCCAGCTTGGTCCTCTGGGACGTGGTGCGTCGTGAAGAGGGAGGGCTGCTGAGCACTCGTCAGTGGATCTGCGAAGGACACAGTGTGTCGAGTGGTGTTCTCTTCCTCCACAATCACAATCTCAGGCGCCGTCACATCCTGGGGCACCCTGCTGGCGGACGCTTTCCTACTCCTTCTGCGCTTCAGCGGTTCCTCATCCTCATCATCATCAGGGAGAGTGATAACAGCATTGGGTGGAGCTACAGGGAAGAATCAGGATCAGAGATCATGAGTCAGTCGACTAAAAACGACGTTAAGAATATTGTACCTGGTTTTGAGGTGGCTGCGTCCTCCATCTCATGGTCATCAGCCCGGGCTGAGGTCTCAGAAGTAGCAGCACTGCAACTCCAAAGAATCAGTCGACTAACTTCAGCGTCAACCAGAGACAATGTTCACACAAAATAAGAAGACTTAAGCAGCATGATTACCCTGATATGGTGGGGATGGACACCTTCATCTTCGGCAGGAGCTTGGTCGGCTTCGACGGAGCCGCCCGGGGCTGCTTCGGCGCCTTTTCAGTCGGCGCCGGAGAGGTGGTCTGAGGGCGCTTGGTCGACTGTGCAACGGTCGCAACCCCCTTGCCACGTTCAGTCGAAGGGTCGTGGACAAGCTTCGACCGCCTTTCTGAGCGCGGTGGTACGACCTCCTCCTCCTCTTCTTCCTCGTCTTCAGCGTCATCTTCATCACCATCATCGTCATCATCGTCGTCATCATCCTCAGCAACGTCCGAGTCCCATTCCTCCTCGTCCTGGCGCTCGCCCCCACTCGCCTCACCCTCCTCAGTCGGAGCCTGTGCTCCATTGGGCATCGAGTACAACTCGGTGAGGGCCTGATAGACATCAAGACAAGGATCAATCGACCAATTGGCAGAATAAACATAAATGAATATGACAAGAACACAGTGGAGAGCAGAGCAGGCATACCTTGTTTGGATCACTGTTGTGGTCGAGTGGAGGAATCCTTCTGGCTCCGCGTGGGTTATCCTTGTTTCCGGTAACGGCGGCCATCCATCTTTCCAGAGTGACATCGTCGACTGCTTCTGGATGGACTCGAGTCTCGTCTTCAGTCCCACAATACAACCACATGAAGTGGCTCCGGAACTGAAGGGGCTGGATACGACGCCTAAGGAAAACCTCCAGGAGATCCATGCCCGTCACTCCCTCCCGAACCAACTGTACCACGCGCTCCATCAACATCTTCACGTCAGCTTTCTCCTCCGGAATCAACTTCAGAGACGAGGGCTTGTTCACTCGGTCCATGGTAAATTGAGGGAGTCCACTCGACTGCCCCGGCGTCGACTGATCCTGGCAGTAGAACCAGGTCGACTACCAGCCTCTGACTGACTCGGGAAAAGTCATTGCTGGGAAGGTGCTCTTATTCCTCACCTGGATCCCTAGGCCCCCACACATTTGGACGACTCGGGTTCTTTCGTCACCTGGGCTCGCCTTCTTCACGGTCTGAGAGCGACACGTGAATATATGCTTGAACAAGCCCCAGTGCGGTCGACAGCCCAGAAAACCCTCACACATGGACACGAATGCGGCAAGATAGGCGATAGAATTTGGGGTAAAGTGGTGGAGCTGCGCTCCAAAGAAGTTCAAGAAACCACGGAAGAAAATACTCGGCGGCAAAGAAAATCCACGATCGACATGGGTGGCCAGGAGCACGCACTCACCCTCTTCTGGCTGGGGCTGCCACTCCTTCCCCGGAAGCCTCGCAGCTCCATGGGGGATCAGGCCCTCGTTGGCCATGTCGAGGAGGTCTTTCTCCGTGATGGTCGACTGGATCCAATCTCCTTGGACCCAGCCCTTCGGCAGGCGGGATCTAGACGAAGACCCGCCGCGGCTGGTGGATCTCCCCTTCGCCTTCTCCGTCGCCGACTCCTTCTTCGCGCGTTCCAGCGCCGCCGTCTTCTCCTTGGCCATGGTTGCCGGCGAGACGCGCGAGGAGAGGTTGGGCGGAGGCGAGAGCGAGCGCGTCGGGCGGAGACGAAGGGAGCAGAGAAAGAGAATGCTAAGGCTCGTCGGGCGCATTTATAAGGTCCCTTCCGAGTGGATGACAGGTGGGCCCGGTTGATCTAATCATATCCAGGAACAGTTATGCAGGCGGGATACGTGGCGAAGAAAGCGGCGCAGGGATCGAGGCGTCTATGTCCCGTCCCATCCGAACGCCGCGGTCCGCTCCGCTTCGCGCGCTTCCCCAAATTTCGCATCCCGCGGAATCCGCGAACGGCAGACCGGTCTGTCAGACGCGGGATTTCCTGCGATCCGTCGCTCGGAAATCGTCAAAGCTCCAAAGATCACTCGACGAAAGAAGAGAATGGATCGAGTCGACTGAAGACAAGTTGGTCACTATCAACGAAGAGATTCTTTGGTCCAGAACAACACACGACCAGTGTGCAAAAGTTAATCGGAAATAACATCGACTCCTTCCTCACTCGAAGCCTCAATCCATTCGGGGGCTAATGATGGGGTCATGTACCTAGGGTAGGGTCACAGACCTGGTCTAAGTACCCTGCCCAAAGACACCCTTAGAAGAGGTCACCTTCCAGTCGACCAACGAGGGACTCACTCGACTGACTTGAAGGACTCGACCACGAAGACTCACTCGACCACCAGAAGGTCAAGAGGCACTCTGCACTGCAACGGCCTGTAATTAAGTAGACTTTATGATAGTAAAGACACTTTATGTGGGGCGTTACCAGTAACGCCCCGGACTTAACTCACCTTAAACCCTCTCCTACGTGGGCTGGCTGGGGTCCCGGCGCATACCTTGCCTCTCCATACCTACCCCCACTCTACTGTCAGGCTTAGAACCACGACAGATCCAAAGTAGAATAATACATGTTCATATACTTGAAATAAAAACACTCTAACTTTGGTGTGTGTGTGTGTGTGTGTGTGTGTCTATATAGTGGGGTATTGTTGCAAAAATGCCACAATTGACCTCACAACCGTTAGATGCAAATCTGATGGTTAGAATGATGGATGGCAAACACACCATCATCATCAACTAAGTCTTTTATCTCCACTCTCATAAAAACCCGAGTTGGTGATGATGGTGTGCCTGCCATCTTGCAATATAGACCGTCCGATCTATATCCGACGGATAGAAAGCAAACTATGTGAATTTTGCACACACAAAAAGTACCTGCACCTCTCTTCACATTTGCAGATAAGCCCTTCCCTCTTTGATCCTTATCTCCCACAGCCTCATTGTTGAGCAATTAAAAAAGGAAGCGCCTGGAACAATCTAGCATGGTGGCAGCTGCCGGCGTCGTCCATTCCCATGCCTCCGCCCAGTCTGACCACCAATCACCACCACGCCCCACTCCTCCTCACCTTATCTCTCCTCTTTCTTAAGATATCATTAGTTTCTACCAATGTTTTAAATAGCCGGCTATAGCTTCGCTATAGCCCGCTATATAGCCTTTTCACTAGGGTGCCGCTAAATGGTCCCATGTACAAATAGCCTGCTATAGCCCGCTATAGCTTCGCTATAGCTCATTTTGAGGTCCGCCGCTATTTGGCAATAGCCGCTATTTAAAACATTGGTTTCTACACATGGGATAATTCCCGCATGGGTCAATCACAGCCGATGTTTTGTAAAAAATGCATCTTGATGTTCTGTACAATGCACGGGCATCTTACTAATAGGAGTAGAGATTAGTACTTGCGTTGAAAGCTGAGGCACTTGGGTGCTTTGAATTTTTTATTATATTTTTTCCTTATAAGCATCTATCTAAACGTCTAGCATTGTAAATGCTCTTTTAGTGCTAGGTCGGGCCGGGTGCCCTATTTTATGAGCATGTTGTAATGATTTTCGTTGATTAACTAGGCAACTATATTCTACTCTCTCTGTCTCAAAATAAGTGTCTCAACTTTATATTACTTTCGTACAAAGTTGTATTAAAGTTGAGACATTTATCTTAAAACGGAGGAAGTACTTTTTTTAATGAATCGAGCTTAAGGGCTCTCAGGAACCGCGTATAAAAAAAGGGTACTCTAACAATGACCATGAAGGTCTATATGTTGCGTCCACCCCTATAGATGTTGCATGTTTGTAACATCCCAAATTTTCAATTTGGAATATTATACATTAGATCATCATGCATATCATATTTTATTTGCTTTGGGTTTTGATTCTAGAAAATTCTAAGCAACTCAAGGACCCACGGAGAGAGTTGGGGATTTCGTTATTTTCATATTTGAGTTTCTCAAATTTTGAGAATAGGATCATTTGATTTTATTTATTTTATCATCAATTATTTCTATTACAAAAATATGAGAGAGGGAATAAAATGACTTTCCCAAAATATAGAAATATTGAGTATTTAATAAAAAAATCACATAGTTTTATTTCGGAGTTTTTTTTGTCGTTTTTATTTGAATTAGGAAAAATGCGTGTTTTTCAAAATTGCATTTAGGGCCCAAATAAATGTTCACTTTGTCTGGCTTGATTTTAGAAGCCTGGGAAAATTTATTTCGGGATTTTTGGAGTCCGTTTAGTATTTCTTTTTATTTTTCTTCCGAGCGAAAAAAAAACGCAACCGACTTCGGGCCGTAACCGGCCAGAACTCTGCCGGCCGGGGGCTTTATAAGCCGCGCCTCGGGCCTGAGCCAGCCCACCAGCAGCCGCCGCCCGAACCCTAACCCTAGCCGCCAGCCGCCGCCGCCGCCGCCGCGACCCGCCGCCCGAGGTTCGCCGCCGCCTCGAAATCTGTGCTGTTTTTTTAAAAAAAAATCCGTTCGTCGTTTTTCTTTTTCGTCGGATTTTTCCGCGGTTATTTCCTGATCGCGATTTCTGATCCGATTTTCGTTTTAGTTTTTCTTTTCACTCGTTTATCGGAATCAGGCGATTCAAGCGCCTGGAGTTTCGTCTCGAAACCCTCTGTCCGAATAATCAACTTAAACAAGTTTTTGCTACTGTAAAATTTGACTTAGGTTCAAATTACTAGAACGAAGTTGTTTTCTTTCGCCGTTTGACTTTCTTTGCTTCGTTCGATTTGATTCTTTTTGCCAACCGGAGTTCTTAAGTTGAACCTTCTGGTTAGATCTCTTATTTGAGTTTTACCTTTGCATTAGATGAGTACTTATTGTATGCTTGTTTGTTTGCCTGCGATAGAGTACCCGGAGTGTGCCGCCTGTTACTTCGAATCGTTAGGTTTCACGGATCATCAGCAAGGCAAGTAACACTTTGATCATACCTTTTCTACAACCCAGTTTTTTTGCATTAGATCAATCTTCACACATTGCATGATTAGGATCTAATTAAACCGTGGGATGGGAAGTAGATGAGGTAGTACCTATTACCTGTTTATTATCAAACCTTTGGGAGTTACTTCTACGTTTGCTTATTTTGCCATGCTATGCTAGTAGACGTGGATTGGGTGAGTGAAATCCATGACAGATGTGAGATTAATAATTAATGGTTTATCTAAGGTGGGAACTTAAACACACATCTGGGTGGATTGAGGCACCTGGGTATTCCAGGACCTGCCTGTTTTCTTTTGGACCGCCACCCAGGCTCAAAGGGATCATGAGATTTTTCAAACTAGAAACTTCCGTGTGCAGCCACAAGCCATTATGGGCTCTGGCATAGTTGATTAAGTCGTGCAAACTCTTACAGGGTAGACTAGCAGATGTAGGGGAAAGTAGGTGTACCGGTCTATCCATCGTAAGGTGCTAGCGCTTCTGAAAGACTGTGTCTTGGTCATCCGTTTCTCAAACACCATGTAGTGCGAGAAATCCAACGGAGGCGATCGAGTCTTGTGGGGAAAAGTGCGCAAACCTCTGCAGAGTGTAACAAACTAATCATGATTAGCCGTGTCCCAGGTTATGGACATCTTGAGTATCTAGTATCTGGATTATCATGTGAATCTCAACATGTTACTCTAAAATTAATGTTGTTGGGTTAATGATGATGCTTAATTGGGATTGAGAATGCTGTCAACCATTCTCAATGTTTAACAACCACCATGATAGTAATTAAATTTATTCCTTTGAAGTAGGGAACAATTGGCTTTATGCAAAACTATAACCATAGAGCTTTCCACCAGCCAAATATGCATATAGTATAGCTGTTGCATTCCATTACTCTCTATGTGTTACCTTGCCAGCATATTCCATGTGCTGACCCGTTTTCGGGCTGCAACGTTAATGTTGCAGACTTTTCAGACGACGATTAAGGAGTTTTAGGTCGTGGTTCTATACTCAGTGATGCCGTTGGAGTTGATGGACTCACTTATCTTCCAAGCCTTCCGCTGTTATTGTAATTAGATGGCCTTAAGCCATATTTATTGTAATAAGTTCTCTTTTGAGACACTCGATGTAATAAGTGTGTGATTGCTACTCTGTTATAAATCCTCCGAGTACTGTGTGGTGTCAGCATTACTGATCCAGGGATGACACCAGAGCACAAAGATCAGACTGTTTGAGGTCTGGTCGCTACAGAGATGGTATCAAAGCACACGCTGACTGTAGGACACGACCACTAAGCTAAAGACCTAGATCACTACTCACTCTCTTCTCTTCTGACCTCTCATCTTTTCTACTCTTTAGGATGGCGGATGCAAGGAACAAGTTCACCCAACCGGATGAAGATACACCCTTTGGACGCCACTTGAAGGAAGTCACTAGATACCTGAACATAGGAGTACCAAGCTTCATGGGAACCTACAACGCCACTTTACCTGAAGAAGAGCGCTGGATGATTCAAGTTCAAATCCCAGGAAGGACATCCATGCCAGTCACTGAGCCCATAGAGTTTTCTTTTGATGCACCAACTTGGAGTCTAGGAAAGAGCATGGCAGCTCACATCGCCATGGGACGCATTGGAGAAGTCTACCGCAAGGATCTCAAGGATACTATCTACCAGATTTGCGGGCGCCGATATGAACACTGGGAGATGATTAACACCGGGAAAGATAGATCAATTGCAGCTTTTATTTAGGAGTTAAATCAGCACATTCGACGATAGGAGAATCATATGTGCGCCGACATGATAGATCTGAAGAAGGCTAAGACTAGAATCAAGGAACTGGAGAAAGAACTCAAGGCTACACGTGAAGATTATGAAGAAGAAATTGAAGTAATAGTGGATAAGAATGCCGACCTAACAATGAAGTTAGCGATATTTATGGGAGGCCCGACACCAGTAGATGAAGACAAAGAACCCAAGGAGATTAGCCCATCATCGGCGGCACCGACTCGGAACAAGATAGTAGCAATGATGACTATGTTGATGAAGCGGGAGCAGATATCATGGAGTCTACAACCGTAGAATATTTCTAGTAGACCACCTCATCAGTAGTAGTAGTCCACCATGTAAATATAGTAGTCCGAGCACTTTGTGATAGTTAGATCGATTGTATGCCTTTGTTTGTTTGAATGAAGTGAATTGTTTGCTTTTGCCTCATGTGCATATGGGTAGTGTTTTCTCTTTAGACCCCCTCTATTCTTATATCTCATCTTTTCTAAACCCTCAGATGCCTCCGAGACGTGACCCCGGATTTGCCTTTCCGCCGGAGCTCACCCAGTTGATCCAGCAGCAGAACACCTTGATGCAGTTGCTAGTCCAGAATCAGAATCAGGGGAACAACAACAACAACCCACCACCACCACCACCTGTTGACCACTTAGCCCGTTTTCTTAGGCTGAATCCGCCGGTGTTTTCCAGTAGCACCGAGCCGATAGTAGCAGATGATTGGCTCCGCAAGACAGCTAGGGAGTTGACCACAACAGGATGCACAGATGCGGAGAAGGTTAAGTTTGCCGCACATCAGTTAGAAGGACCCGCAGCATCATGGTGGGAGAATTTCACAGCCACCTTTCCAGTCGACACTGTCACATGGGATCAATTTCAGCAGGCTTTCCGTACTGCCCATGTTTCAGCAAGAGCTATGGCCATGAAGAAGCGTGAGTTTCGTAACTTGCGCCAAGGAGGACGGACAGTTGGCCAGTATGTGGAGGAGTTTAGTAAGCTAGCACGTTATGCCCCAGATGACGTTGCTACGGATGCAGCTAAGCAGGAGAAGTTCCTGGAAGGACTGAATGATGAGTTGAGTATGCAGTTGATGGTAGCCACCTTCAACAACTACCAGGAGTTGGTAGACCATGCTCTTATGATTGAAGGGAAGCAGCAGCAAATTGAGAACCGCAAGAGGAAGTATGGACAAGGAAAGTATAATTCAGGAGCTCAGCAGAAGCCACGTTTTACCCCTAGACCGGGAGGACATTTTCAGCATACCCATGGAGTAGGTAGCTCGCACAATCACAATGGCACCAAGAATGGTAATGGGAATGGAGGAAGCAATGGCCAGAACCGCAGCACCCCATCAACCCCAGCCAAGAGAGACCTGAGCCAAGTCACTTGCTTTAAGTGCTAGAAGACCGGACATTATGCCAATGAATGTCCTGAATCCCAGAATGGAAATGGCAATGGAAGCTCTGGGAAGAAGCCGAACCCTTTCAACAGGGGACAGGTGAACCACATTAACGTGGAGGAGGTTGAAGAGCAGCCGGATTCAGTAATCGGTAAGTTTTTGGTTAAGTCATTTACTGCATTCGTTCTTTTCGATACTGGTGCATCGCATTCATACATATCAAGGGGATTTGTGGAAAAGTATAGCCTACCCACTAGGGTTCTCAAAACACCTATGCTAGTAAGCTCACCAGGAGCAGAGTACATGGCCAGTCAAGGATGTTTTCAAGTGCCATTAAGTATAGGACGGCATGTTTTCCCAACAGATTTAATTATTCTGGAATCTCAAGGTCTGGATGTGATTCTTGGTATGGATTGGCTGTCGATGTATGGAGGAAACATCGATTGTGCTAGTAAGTCAATTTTGCTTACCACCCCAGAAGGGAGAAGGATCAAGTATGTATCCCGGCATGCGCCAAACAAGACACAAGTAAATTCATTAAGATGAGTTGTGCAGGAGGAAGTACCAGTGGTAAGGGAATTCCCTGATGTATTTCCAGAGGAGTTGCCAGGCATGCCACTGGATAGAGATATTGAGTTCTTGATTGAGCTGTTGTCAGGCACAGGGCCAATATCAAAGAGACCATATAGGATGCCAGCAAAGGATTTGGTGGAAATTAAGAAACAGATTAAGGAGTTACTGGATAAAGGTTACATTCGCCCAAGTTCTTCACCTTGGGGATCACCAGTACTATTAGTAGAGAAGAAGGATGGATCGTTAAGGATGGTTGTTGATTATCGACGATTGAATGAAGTAACAATCAAGAACAAGTACCCGCTACCAATGATCAATGATCTGTTTGATCGATTGCAATGAGCTAAATGTTTTCCAAGATCAATTTGCGATCAGGGTACCACCAGTTGAAGATTTGAGAATAGGATATTCCGAAGACAGCTTTTACCACCAGGTATGGGTTGTATGAGTATACCGTTATGTCATTTGGTCTGACTAACGCGCTTGCCTATTTTATGAACATGATGAACAAAGTGTTTATGGAGTTTTTGGATAAGTTCGTCGTAGTGTTTATTGATGATATCCTGGTTTATTCAAAGAATGAAGAGGAACATAAGGAGCATTTGCGTTTGGTACTTGGAAAGCTCAGAGAACATCAATTATATGCCAAGTTCAGCAAATTTGAGTTTTGGTTGAAGGAAGTAGGATTCCTCAGATAAGTTATATCTGGAGAAGGTATAGTTGTTGATCCCACTAAAGTTGATACCGTGACCAAGTGGGAAGCCCCAACTACCGTTGGAGAGATCCGGAGTTTTCTTGGACTCGCAGGATACTACCGGAGGTTTATTGAGAATTTTTCAAAGATTGTGAAGCCTATGACGGAGTTGTTGAAGAAAGATACCAAGTTCAAATGGACTGAGCAGTGTGAGGCTAGTTTCCAGGAGTTGAAGAAATGCTTGGTTACCTCACCAGTGTTGATTTTGCCAGATCAGACCAAGGATTATGATGTGTATTGTGACGCTTCACGTCGAGGACTTGGAGCAGTGCTTATGCAGGAAGGGAGAGTTGTTTCATATGCCTCAAGACAACTGAAGCCCCATGAGTTGAATTACGCTACGCATGATTTGGAGTTAGCAGCCGTAGTGCATGCCTTGAAGACATGGAGGCATTTCCTCATCGGAAATCATTGTGAGGTGTACACGGATCATAAGAGTTTGAAGTACATTTTCACACAGAAGGAGTTGAACCTCAGACAAAGGAGATGGTTGGAGCTCATCAAGGATTATGATATGAGATTGCATTATCATCCCGGGAAGGCTAATGTAGTAGCTGATGCATTAAGCCGCAAGAGCCATGTCAATACGTTAATGACGGGAGAAATACCCAAGGAGTTAGCAGAAAATCTTCGTGAACTATGTTTGGAAATAGTTCCGACAGGCTATGTAGCAGCGTTGGAAATTCAGTCAACTTTGATGGATAGAATCAGGGAAGCTCAGAAGACTGACAAGGAGATTGCTTCCATAAAGGAGAAAATGAAAGAAGGAAAAGCTAAAGGATTTCGTGAGGATGAGCACGATACCCTATGGTTTGAAGACCGTGTCTATGTGCCCAATGACCCAGAGATCAGGAAGTTAATTCTGCAAGAGGCCCATGATTCACCCTATTCGATTCACCCAGGGAATACCAAGATGTATCTGGATTTGAAGGATATTTTCTGGTGGACCGGAATGAAGAAAGAAATAGCAGAGTATGTAGCAGTTTGTGATGTATGCCAGAGAGTAAAGGCAGACCATCAGAAACCAGCAGGATTGTTACAACCATTGCTGATACCCGAATGGAAGTGGGATAAGTTAGGCATGGATTTTATCACGGGATTGCCCAGGACTCGTTTAGGCTATGACTCGATTTGGGTTGTAGTCGATCGATTGACGAAAGTAGCTCATTTCATCCCAGTAAAGACCACTTATACCAGTGCTAAGTTGGCAAAAAATATACATGACCAGAATAGTATGTCTGCATAGAGTTCCGAGGAGTATCGTATCAGATAGAGGAACCCAGTTTACCTCAAAGTTCTGGAAGCAGTTGCACGAAACTTTGGGAACCAGGCTAGAATTCAGTACAACTTTTCATCCGCAGACAGATGGACAGACCGAGAGAGTCAATCAGATTTTGAAGTATATGGTGAGAGCTTGTGCGCTAGATTATGGATCTAGTTGGGACGATAATTTGCCATATGCAGAGTTCTCTTACAACAACAGTTACCAAACCAGTTTGAAGATGGCCCCTTTCGAAGCTTTGTACGGAAGGAGGTGCAGGACACCGTTGTCGTGGGACGAAGTTGGAGACCGCCAGTTGTTTGGACCTGACTTGATTAAGGAGTCTGAACAGAAAGTGAAGTTGATTCGCGATAGGCTCAAGGTAGCCCAGTCCAGACAGAAGTGTTATGCAGATTCTAAACGCAAGGAGACAGTTTACGAAGTTGGAGACAGAGCTTATCTTCGAGTATCTCCACTTCGGGGAACAAAGCGTTTTGGAGTTAAAGGGAAGTTAGCGCCACGATTTATATGACCATATCGAATTTTGGAGCGTATGGGAGAAGTGGCCTACAAGTTGAAATTGCCCGAAGGATTGTCAGGAATTCATGATGGGTTCCACGTTTCTCAGTTAAAGAAACGTCACGCGGAGATGGCTGACATACCATTGAGAGACACAGTGCCTTTGGAAACTATTCAGTTGGATAGCGATTTGACCTACGAGGAGAAACCAGTTAAGATCCTCGAGTTTGCCAGCCGAGTTACTCGCAGCAAAGTTATCAAGTTTTGCAAGGTTCAGTGGAGCCACCACACGGAGGATGAAGCCACCTGGGAACGAGAGGAAGATTTGCTCAAAGACCACCCTCACCTATTTTCTAGCCAACCCGAATCTCGAGGGCGAGATTCATCTTAAGGGGGGTAGGTTTGTAACATCCCAAATTTTCAATTTGGAATATTATACATTAGATCATCATGCATATCATATTTTATTTGCTTTGGGTTTTGATCCTAGAAAATTCTAAGCAACTCAAGGACCCACAGAGAGAGTTGGGGATTTCGTTATTTTCATATTTGAGTTTTCTCAAATTTTGAGAATAGGATCATTTGATTTTATTTATTTTATCATCAATTATTTCTATTATGAAAATATGAGAGAGGGAATAAAATGACTTTCCCAAAATATAGAAATATTGAGGATTTAATAAAAAATCACATAGTTTTATTTCAGAGTTTTTTTTTGTTTTTATTTGAATTAGGAAAAATGCGTATTTTTAAAAATTGCATTTAGGGCCCAAATAAATGTTCACTTTGTCGGGCTTGATTTTAGAAGCCCGGGAAAATTTATTTCGGGATTTTTGGAGTCCGTTTAGTATTTCTTTTTATTTTTCTTCCGAGCGAAAAAAAACGCAAACGACTTCGGGCCGTAACCGGCCAGAACTCTGCCGGCCGGGGGGCTTTATAAGCCGCACCTCGGGCCCGAGCCAGCCCACTAGCAGCTGCCGCCCGAACCCTAACCCTAGCTGCTAGCCGCCGCCCGAACCCTAACCCTAGCCGCCAGCCGCCGCCCCCGCCAGCCGCCGCCGTCGCGACCCGCCGCCCGAGGTTCGCCGCTGCCTCGAAATCCGTGCCGTTTTTTTTTTAAAATCCGTTCGTCGTTTTTCTTTTTCGTCGGATTTTTCCGCGGTTATTTTCTGATCGCGATTTCTGATCCGATTTTCGTTTTAGTTTTTCTTTTCGCTCATTTATCGGAATCAGGCGATTCAAGCGCCTGGAGTTTCGTCTTGAAACCCTCTATCCGAATAATCAACTTAAATAAGTTTTTGCTACTGTAAAATTTGACTTACGTTCAGATTACTAGAACGAAGTTTTTTTATTTCGCCGTTTGACTTTCTTTGCTTCGTTCGATTTGATTCTTTTTGCCAACCGGAGTTCTTAAGTTGAACCTTCTGGTTAGATCTCTTATTTGAGTTTTACCTTTGCATTAGATGAGTACTTATTGTATGCTTGTTTGTTTGCCTGCGATAGAGTACCCGGAGTGTGCCGCCTGTTACTTCGAATCGTTAGGTTTCACGGATCATCAGCAAGGCAAGTAACACTTTGATCATACCTTTTCTACAACCCAGTTTTTTTGCATTAGATCAATCTTCACACATTGCATGATTATGATCTAATTAAACCGTGGGATGGGAAGTAGATGAGGTAGTACCTATTACCTGTTTATTATCAAACCTTTGGGAGTTACTTCTACGTTTGCTTATTTTGCCATGCTATGCTAGTAGACGTGGATTGGGTGAGTGAAATCCATGACAGATGTGAGATTGATAATTAATGGTTTATCTAAGGTGGCAACTTAAACACACATCTGGGTGGATCTAGCCACCTGGGTATTCCAGGACCTACCTGTTTTCTTTTGGACCGGCACCCAGGCTCAAAGGGATCATGAGATTTTTCAAACTAGAAACTTCCGTGTGCAGCCACAATCCATTATGGGCTCTGGCATAGTTGATTAAGTCGTGTGAACTCTTATAGGGTAGACTAGCAGATGTAGGGGAAAGTAGGTGTACCGGTCTATCCATCGTAAGGTGCTAGCGCTTCTGAAAGACTGTGTCTCGGTCATCCGTTTCTCAAACACCATGTAGTGCGAGAAATCCAACGGAGGCGATCGAGTCTTGTGGGGAAAAGTACGCAAACCTCTGCAGAGTGTAACAAACTAATCATGATTAGCCGTGTCCCCGGTTATGGACATTTTGAGTATCTAGTATCTGGATTATCATGTGAATCTCAACATGTTACTCTAAAATTAATGTTGTTGGGTTAATGATGATGCTTAATTGGGATTGAGAATGCTGTCAACCATTCTCAATGTTTAACAACCACCATGATAGTAATTAAATTTATTCCTTTGAAGTAGGAAAAATTTGGCTTTATGCAAAACTGTAACCATAGAGCTTTCCACCAGCCAAATATGCATATAGTATAGCTGCTGCATTCCATTACTCTCTATGTGTTACCTTGCCAGCATATTTCATGTGCTGACCTGTTTTCGGGCTGCAATGTTAATATTGCAGACTTTTCAGACGATGATTAAGGAGTTTTAGGTCATGGTTCTATACTCAGTGATGCCATTGGAGTTGATGAACTCACTTATCTTCCAAGCCTTCCGCTGTTATCGTAATTAGATGGCCTTAAGCCATATTTATTGTAATAAATTCTCTTTTGAGACACTCGATGTAATAAGTTTGTGATTGCTACTCTGTTATAAATCCTCCGAGTACTGTGTGGTGTCAGCATTACTGATCCAGGGATGACACCGGAGCACAGAGATCAGACTGTTTGATGTCTGGTCGCTACAATGTTCAGGCCAGTAAAGAAGCTGGGAAGTATCTGTCCTGAGCAATGCTAAGAAAAAGCATTAATGAATTCAGCACCCCTTTCTCTACTTAAATCAGTTTATAATCTGGGAATTTTAAACTGTTTCACAATGGCGCACGCTGATCATTCATCTGAATAAATGGAATCAGGATCAGGAGATAAGGAAGCTTCTCAGTGACCCTAAACAAAGTTCAACTTACAGACGCTTTATCCAAAAAATCGCCATGCTGCTGATTCAAGTCGCAATTTATTCATCCCTGGCCCGCGCACTACTCGTCCTTTCCGTTGCATCACCATTCCACCAATTAGATTGCATCTTTTTGCTCTTAAAAACCTCTTCCTGTCGTCCACAAAAGCCTATCCTGCCATGTTAACCTGAACCATGCACATAAATGAACTGGGATCAACTTTTCTTTCCCTAAAAATTGCACATAAACCTGATCGCTTCCATACCTGAAATCGTTGCCCTCCATGAACATGCCGAGAACTTGCATGCTTTCCCCTTGCATGTCACTTCAGCGGAGTATCTTCAGTCTTCAGAGTTCACACAGACCGACCAGCCGCTTTGCCATCACACCACACGTACTTGTATATATAAGGAGAGGGGGAGCTCGGTGACAGACAGACGGACAGACAGACAGACAGACGTAACGGAAGTGAAGCATCAGTCGTTAGGTCCAGCTACTACTTCACAGCATGGGCAACGGCAAGGTGTACTCGACGATCGTGCTCATCAGGCTGATCTACGCCGGCATGCACATATTCACCAAGGCGGCGTTCGAGGAGGGCACCAGCACCACCGTCTTCGTCTTCTACCGGCACGCCGTCGCCGCCATCTTTTTGGCGCCTTTCGCCTTCTTCCTCGAGATCAGGTAGCCGAATAGACATGACATGAAGGGTTTGTTCAGTCATCGTGAGATGAGGTCAACTGAATCGCTTATCCCTCTCGTCTTCTCTGATTTCAGGCAGGGGTCGGCGCCACCGCTGACGTTCAGACTCTCCGTCAAGATCTTTGCCCACGCCTTCTATGGGTATGCGTCGACGATTACGACGACATCTAGATCACTGAAACTCCAGTTTGTTGCTTATGGTTTGTTCTTGTGTCACTCACTCAGGATGGCTGGAACGATAAACCTGTATAGCATTGGCCTGAATTATGCTTCGGCAACCTCTTCGTCGGCCATCTTCAACATCGTCCCCGTGGTTGCATTCATCCTGGCCGTCATGTTCAAGTAAGAAACTGGAAAGGTGAAATTCTTTCAGTGCGATTTTCTTGTTTATTTATCAACAAGTGGGTTCATACATACTGTAGGATGGAGACTCTGAAGTTGAAGAGCGTCCACGGCATGGCCAAAGCCTCGGGGATACTTCTGTGCATCGGAGGAGTGGTCGCGCTGGCGCTGTACCAAGGCCCCCAGCTCAAGTCCTTGAACCACCACCCGCTCCTGCACAGCACCGGCACGGCCGTGCACGCGCGCCTGGAGAAGAACTGGGCGCTCGGCATCTTCCTCATGACCGCGTCGGTCGTGATATGGGCCCTGTGGACAGTACAGCAGGTAAACTATTGCCCTGCTCCAGCTGCCTCGTGGAAGTGTACTCGTAGCTGACATTGTGTCTGTTGTTTGGCAGGGCCCCCTGTTGCTGGAGTACCCATCCAAGCTTCTCAACACGACGCTCCAGTGCACCTTCGCCAGCGTCCAGTCGTTCGTCATCGCCCTGGTCATGGAGAGGGACTTCTCGCGGTGGAAGCTCGCCGGCGGCATGAGCCTCTTCGCAGTGCTCTTCACGGTAAGCATGCACACTGTTCAACCAGCTAGTAGTAATGTACAGTAGCCATGACTACCGGCCGGCACTCAGAAGCGTCCGCGCGCGGCGTGGGTCCCATGTGTTTCAGGGCATTGTTGTGGCGGCGATCTCCTACTACCTGCAGATCTGGGTGATCGAGAAGAAAGGCCCGGTGTTCCTGTCCATGTCCATGCCGCTCAGCCTCGTCTTCACCATGGTCATCGCCTCCTTCCTGCTGGGAGAAGACGTGGGCCTGGGAAGGTACGTACCTAATAAGAACCATCATCACATAACCAAAATTTGTCTGATTCTTCTTTTGATTCGTGCACCGCATCGCAAAGTAAAAGAGTCCGTGTCACGAGCCACGACCCCGACCGAGCACCGGACGCCTTCGCTTTCTCAGATGCGAATCCAAATGTGTTGCACTTGCACATCTAATCATGAACAGTATGTATGTATGTATGTATGCATGACCCGTCCTGTCGCTTGGGTGCAGCATTATCGGTGGCGCGCTGCTCGTTGCCGGTCTCTATGCCGTGCTCTGGGGCAAGGGGAGGGAGGAGCGAGGGGCGGCCGTGGACGCCGCTCTGCCGCAAAGGAGGACGGAGGAATCCAAGGAGAGCGAGATCGTCCCGGACGCGACGGCCAAGGTTTGATGCCCACCTGGCCTCCCCTGGGTGCGCTTTGTAGTGGACCTCGAACATCTTATCTACAGTACGACTGGTGTTTTATGCCACGACGACGATGATGCTTGCTGTTCTTCAGAGTTCGGAATCATTTACGTCAGTTGTTTGTCATGTGTACTACGTAGTTCTTGCAATGTTGCTAGTTTATCGTCGGAAAAGGGATCACCGGCAAGATGCACGGCAGATGTCAAGTTATAATGGAATCTAGAAGAATTCATTAACATGCTGCTAATGGGACTGTCCAGTATGAGTTTACGATGCACAGAATGTTTGCTGATTAACCAGTTTGTCATCCAACAATTCTTTTCACACTATAATATAATTACTTAACTTTCGAGTGGAATGTTTTGCTTCCCCCGGTCGTAAGAAGCAGACTACAAACTATAGTTGCTTCTGCTAATATTCTTGTCAACTCAAATCTCAGCTTTGAATGAACATATCCATCTGCCTCATCAATCTTTTAGTATTACTCGTCATGCTTTGTATCTGCTTGATACTACATTTTGAGTTAAGAAAAGAACACTCTATCGAAAAAAAACTCCTCACACTCCAATTTTGTGGTGTCGGTTTGTCTTAACAACGCCAATCGAAGAAGTTTGTTAATCTGGATGAGAGAGAGTGAGGAAATAAGAGGTAAGGGAAGGCTATGAGCATCTAGCAGATCCCGTATAACTCTGACGAACTGCGTTTTCTCGGACCTTATATGGGACGCCCAAAAAAATGGCCCGCGCAGATCCTGCAAATGACGCTCGGTCTATATTTTTTTTACGGGTGGCCCGTAAACCGATCGGCTTTTCGGTATATATGCGGGCGCGGGTCATTTTAGGGTTCCTATCCGGCATTCCTGGCATCCATCTCCAACGCAAAATCCACCCTTCTGGCGAGAAATCTCCACCCATCTCGCAGCGATTTCCGGCGCCTCCAGCCGCCGGATCTTGGCGGCGATAGCGTTTGTGGGTGTAGGGCATGGCGGCGGTGGGGGGTTCGGCGGGCGCGGTGGATTTGGGAACCGCGGGGGGTTCGCCGGCCACAAGCGTCGCAACAACGATGAGGCCGGTAGCTCCTCTCTCCGCCCTCCGGTGTCCGACAGGCAAAGGGAGGCAGCACGCATCCACATTATGAAGTCCCGCAGCGCCAGAGTGAGGGCGTGGGTGAACGTTCTTCGCCTCCGGCGGATGTTCGATACGACCCTCCAACGGCTCCAGGCGGCCGAGAGACCGCGTGGTGCAAGGCGAGGCAGGTAGCCGCCGCCGGAGATGCGGCTGCAGCTACACGCCTACCGGAGCTCCGGGAGGAGTACCACCTCCAGCAGACCCTCTCTGGGACGCTGCTCTACCACACGCTTCACGGGAATGAGCCTCCGCCACGCGAGGACGACTCCGGCGACGATGGCGACTCCGGCTCTGGAGCCGACTTGTAGAACCAAGTATGAAGTAGAAGTACAGCCCCGCGTAGTATGAACAAGTTTAATTTCCATTTGAACTATGTTTACTTAAACTTGTATGAATTATGTTTATGTGGAACTCCGGTGATGCTTATGGCGTGAACTACTAGTTTCAAAATCAATTTGAATTGCGGTGATGTATGCGGGATCTGTTCTGTCTCCGCGCCTCTGTCAACCTGTAAATTTCGTTTACGGGAGCCCGTACACAAATTTTGCGGGCTGGCCGGTTGCGGGATCTGCTAGAGATACTCTAAGGGCATCTCCAATGGCAACCCGTAAATTTACTCCCACATCTGTCCATGGATAGGTCGGGATCAGTCCGCAGACACGGATGCGGGAGGCCGCCATCCAACACTGCCCGCATACATTTCAAACATTTTTTTAACAAAGCGGATGAAACTCATGCAAACATAGCGGATTTCATATAAGCCAAATGAAATTCATTACATTTTGGACATATTTTAACTAAAATAACTAAAATTATATGCACGTCCAGTCGCACTGACCTCCATCCCCACGACACGGATACACTACACTAGTCTATGGCCAGCCGCGGCAGATCCAATTATCTTCCCCATGTCCGGCGGCCCGCTCGCCGGACTGCCGTGAGCCTTGGAGGTATATTCTTCCATCGTATCTTGTCTATGTCCGGCTGCGCCGCTCATCGGAGTGGCAAAGAGTGTGCTTCAGCCGAAGGGGATTGGGGGCTCCGCAGCCGTGAAGCCCAGGCGGGGGTCGACGATGATCTGCGCTGAACCGGGCAAGACACCGGTTGTGTACGCCGGCGTCGCCTCGGCAGTGGCCTTCATGGGACCCAAGCGGCATCGGCCTCCCGTGTTATACTTCTCCTCGATGATGGCGGTGGGCGCGGACATGCGGGACGCTGCGTAGCTGACCTCCACCGGCAGGGCGCGGTCACGGACACGTTGAGGGCGGCTGGCGCGAGCAGTCGCAACATGGGACGCGTGCGACACATCATCGTCCACAGTAGGCACGATGTCTGTGCCGCCATGGTCTATTGCATGCCACCTCGAGCAACACATAACTCATTGGATAGCTGGCTTGGAGTGGTGAGTTGCTGAACCACGCGCCGTCTCGGAGCTTCTACTTCCGCGAGCTGGCTTGCAGCTACCTGGATCGTCGATGGAGGCGGAGCAGAGAGTTGCCTAGCTCATATTCGGCGGGCTTGATGGGCCACCCAGCCAGCTTGTTCAGATTCCTGCTTGCTGGATGTGATGGAGCTTGTGGAGAAAATATTGTGCAGGGAGGAGATGGGAGCGGAGTGTGGTGCGATTTTTACCCGGTGTCTTGCATCGCTTAAATGGCGGGGGGGGGGGGGGGTACGGAGCTAGCGGTGTTGTACTTAATGACGGGCGGCTCGCGAATGCACGTGTGGCCGAAGTAGGTTTCTTGGCACACACTTGGGATTTAATGGAGGAAGGCGGGCTGTTTGTGGCTGTTTGAAAGCGGAGAGGAGGCGTGTTCAGCCGGGCGAGGAGAGAGCGACGCTCTCTCGACTGGCGCGCTGCTTTAGTGCGGGCAGTGAAAAGATTGCGTCCGTTTGCGCCGCCCTCATGTCTGGTCAAATCACACACATCAATGTCGGTCGCTGCATGCTCTGGGCAGGCATGAATGTGGCGCGACAAGCGGCGCGACGTGCACGATGGAAAGCGCGGGAGGGGCGGATGGGGAGTATGGGTGGGCCAAGGCAGTCAGAAGCAGGCATGGCAGCAGCCCAGACGCCCGCAATGTCCCTCATGTGTGTCTCCGGTTTGCTGGAGAAAACACGGCCGATCGCTCTGTGGACCGATATAGGGCCACGTTGGATGGCCTCCGCGGGCCGAACAACATGGTCCAGACATATACGGTCGATTTGAGGGTCGCCGTTGAAGATGCCCTAATCTAAGAAGAACAATATAAATGTAGTCGAAGTTAAAATAACCCTTCCAACACCATAAGCCCAAGTAAAACGTAAGCTCAAGGGCCATGAACAGAAGAAGATAAAATTACAAGAGATATTTGTACTGTATAAATGAAACACTTCCTATAACCTACAAAATACTTTTATTTAAGATTACAATATCTACTATTTCTAAATAATTGATCCCATTAATTCTAGTTCTCTTAACATGTGGCTTTTTATCTCATCAAATGTGCCATGTCAGTATCTACTAACACTATTTTACAGCCCTTATGTAAACTACGTGCATACTCTTTGTACACACAATGTAAGTACAAAATATTCGTACATTAAAATGTTGTCACTTTTGTTTTAGATCATTTTCTTCATACATAATACATCTAAACTTTATATTTAAATTATACATGGGAAATCACCTAGTATATTAAGAACTAGTGGTTGGGGCCCGCCATTGAGGGCCTCTTGAGAGGGAGCTGTGCATGTATTTTTTTCCTCTCAAAGAAAAAACCTCAATTTCATCTCAAAATTAAAAAGAAAATTTTCTCACAACACGTAAACATCACATCCATCTAAAAAAGCCAAAAAACATTTTTTTTAAATGAAAAAGAAACAAAAGTTTCACTTCCATCTTTCAAAAATAATCTCCAAAAAAATTCTCAAAAGAAAAAAAATCTCAATTTCATCTTTCAAACAATCAAAAAATTTCTCAATTTCATCTTCCAAAAATATCAAAAAGTCTTTTGCCACAACCAACCAGCGTGCGCCATGTGTCCATACTAGTTGGCCGCCATTCTCTTGTAGCTTAATGTGTTTGATTGATGGTGCATTTGTGGTGGAATGATGTTTTAAGAATTGATGGGACATGCGTAGTATTAGGTTGACAGTTTTTAATTGTCAAGTGTGATAGTTCTTTTGTTGACTTGTATTTTATATGCAGACTAACAAATAGAACAACAAAAGTAAGAAATGCATCATTTGGTTATAATGTTGGAATATTTTCCATTATTCCTAAATAGTTGATCCTCACTCACTCTAATTCTGTCAACACGCAACTTTCCACCTCAACAAGTCCACTAACACTATTTTACAGCTCCATGCAAACCACTTACATACTCTTTGTTCACACAGTGCAAGTATGAAAAATTTCGACATTAGAATATTTATAGCTTTTGATTTAGATTGTTTCTTCATACATAATACATCTAAAATTAACCTTTAAATTCCCGCCGCAACGTTCAGGGAAATCACCTAGTATATAGAATTGGGGGGACATTTGTGGTGGAACAATGCTTTAAGAATCGGTGGGACATTTGTGGTGGAATAAATGTTTTAAGAATTGGTGGACCATATGTGTCGTATTAGTTGGACATATTTTATAATTTTCCCATGTGATAGTTCTTTTGTTGACTTGTATTTTATATGCATACAAAAGAATAGAACAACAAAAGTAAGAAAAACATCATTTGTATATAATGTTGGAATATTTTGCTGATACAAGTGGAATAATGATTTGGAATTCATGAAATATATGGTGCTTTAGCTGCACTTTTTCATTAACAAAATTATTATTATGATGTGTGATTACTTGAGATTAACAGACAATATCTCACTGTGGCCGGAGTAGAAGGCGGGCAGTCTGTGGACGTTAGAATGCGGCGAGGAGGCGTGTTTAGCGGGGCGAGGAGAGGGCGATGCTCTCTCAGCTGGCGCACGGCTTCAATGCCGGTAGTGAAAAGGTCGCGTCAGTCTGCGCCGCCCTCCTGTCCGGTCAAATAACAGGCATTAATGTCGGCCGCTGCATGCTCTGGGCATGCATGAATGCGGCGCGACAAACAGTGCGACGCGTGGGATAGAAAATGCGGGATGGGCGGGTGGGGTGTTTGGGTGGGTCGGGGTAGTCAGAAACGGGCGTGACAGCAGCGCGGACACCCGCAAAAAGTCCCTCATGTTTGTCTCCGGTTTGCGGGAGAAAATACGGCCGACTGCCCTGAGGACCGATACAGGGCCGTGTTGGATGGATTCCGCGGGCCGGACAACACGGTTTGGACGTATGATGTCGGTTTGATGGTCGCCATTGTAGATGCCCTAATCTAGGAAGAACAATATAAATGTAGTCTAAGTTAAAATAACCCTTCCAACAACATAAGCCCAAGTAAAACGTAAGCTCAAGGGCCATGAACAAAAGAAGATAAAATTACAAAATATATCTGTGGTGTATAAATGAAACACTTCCTAGAACCTACAAAATACTTTTATTTAAGGTTGCAATATCTACTATTTTTAAATAGTTGATCCCATTAATTCTAATTCTCTTAACATGTGGCCTTTTATCTTATCAAGTGTTTCATGTCAGCATCCGTTGATACTATTTTACAACCCCAATGTAAACCACGTGTATACGCTTTGTGCACACACAGTGCAAGTGCAAAATATTTTTACATTAAAAAGTTGTAGCTTTTGTTTTAGATCATTTTCTTCATATATACATCTAAAATTAATCTTTAAATTACGCGCGGGAAAATCACCTAGCATATTAAGAACTAGTGGTTGGGGCCCACCAGTGCGGGCCTCTTGAGAGGGAGTTGTGCGTGTATTTTTTCCTCTCAAAGAAAAAACCTCAATTTCATCTCAAAATTGAAAAAAAAAACTTTCTCACAACACGTAAACATCACATCCATATAAAAAAATCCTAAAAATATTATTTTAAATGAAAAAGAAACAAAAGTTTCACTTTCATCTTTCAAAATAATCTCCAAAAAATATTTTCTCAAAAGAAAAAAATCTCAATTTCATCTTCCAAAAAAATCAAAAAGTTTCTCAATTTCATCTTTCAAAAATATCAAAAAGTTTTTTGCCACGACCAACCAGCATGTGCCATGTGGCCATACTTGTTGGCCGCCATTCTCCCGTAGCTTAACGTGTTTTATTGATGGTGCATCTGTGGTGGAACGATGTTTTAAGAATTGGTGGGACATATGCGTAGTATTAGGTTGACAGTTTTTAATTGTCGGGTGTGATAGTTCTTTTGTTGACTTGTATTTTCTATGCAGACTAACAAATAGAACAACAAAAATAAGAAATGCATCATTTTTTTATAATGTTGGAATATTTTTCACTATTCCTAAATAGTTGGTCCTCACTCACTCTAATTCTGTCAACATGCAACTTTCCACCTCAACAAGTCCACTAACACTATTTTACACCTCCATGCAAACCACTTACATACTCTTTGTTTACACAGTGCAAGTATGAAAATTTTCTACATTAGAAATTTATAGCTTTTGATTTAGATTTTTTTCTTCATACATAATACATCTAAAATTAACCTTTAAACTCTGGCCACAACGCTAAGGGAAATCACCTAGTATATAGAATTGGGGGGGCATTTGTGGTGCAACAATGCTTTAAGAATCGACGGGACATTTGTGGTGGAATAAATGTTTTAAGAAATTGTGGACCATATGTGTTGTATTAGTTGGACATTTTTTAATTTTCCCGTGTGATAGTTCTTTTGTTGACTTGTATTTTATATGCACACAAAAGAATAGAACAACAAAAGTAAGAAAAACATCATTTGTATATAATGTTGGAATATTTTGCTGATACAAGTGGAATAATGATTTGGAATTCATGAAATATATAGTGCTTTAGCTGCACTTTTTCATTAACAAAATTATTATTATGATGTGTGATTACTTGAGACTAACAGACAATATCTCACTGTGGCCGGAGTAGAAGGCGGGCAATTTGTGGCCGTTTGAATGCGGCGAGGAGACGTGTTCAGCCGGGCAAGCAGAGGCTGACGCTCTCTCGGCTGACGCGCCGCTTCAATGCCGGTAGTGAAAAGGTTGCTCCTGTCTGCGCCGTCCTCTTATCCTGTCAAATCACAGGCATCAATGTTGGCCACTGCATGCTTTGGGCAGGCATGAATGCGGTGCGACACGTGGTATGGAAAATGCGGGAGGGGCGGGTGGGGTATTTGGGTGGGTCAGGGCAGTCAAAAATGGGCGTGGCAGCAGCCCGGACGCCCGCAAAGTCCCTGCTTCCGCAGACCGTACAACACAGTCTGGACGTATGCAGTCGGTTTGAGGGTTGCCGTTGTAGATGACCTAATTTAGGAAGAACGATATAAATGTAGTCTAAGTTAAAATAACCCTTCAAACAACATAAGCCCAAGTAAAACATAAGATCACAGGCCATGAACATAAGAAGATAAAATTATATTCTTCCGGTTGGCAAGATCCTCTCTGTTAATCCAGAACAACATAACCATGGATCATCCGGAAAAGCGGGCTTGCGAGCAAAGTAGTCTCTGCACAGTAGGTTTGCTTCGGACACCTTATTCCGGTTGATCACTCTTCTTCCTTTGATTGAGCCCTTGAAGTTGAGAATATGCTTCACTTGACGGTCCATTTCCTCTTGCATGCTCATGAGCATAATCATTGTCCACTTCTTCGTCCGAATCCGAGGAATCAAAGAACTCATCTTGAATGATTTGGTCAAGCTCCGTCAGTCCATACTCCTCGTCCGACGAAGTATCGAAATCCATCGTTTTTCCTAACAAAATTACAAAAATGCGGTCAGACAATGTGTCGAACACATCAAGCGCAAGGCGGAGCGAGAGAGTTACAGGACGTACCGCGGTGGCATCCAGGCCGGAGATGACGTCCCACGCGGCGAGGACGGGAGAGAGGACTGCTCTGCTGGAGCTGTCCGCACAGAGGCAAGGAACGGCTGTTGAGCGCGCGCGGCGTCGGAGCTGCGAACCGGACGGAACGGAGGACGAAGAAGAGAGGAGAGAGCAAATGGATCCGGCAGCTCGGAGGATGGATTTGGTGCAATTTGGGATGTGGTCGGGCTGTCGGATCCGACATGACGGGCGTGCCCGCCTCATATTTAGGCTAGACATGGGGTACCCGTCCGCCCGGGCATTTGAGGGGGGGGGGGGGGTCTGGGTCAAAAAAAACGTGATCAGACAGTGACCGGGCGGCCGCCCGCACGTATGAGGTCGGTTTGAGGAAGTCAGTTTGAGGCGTCCGACTATAGATGCTCTCGTAGTTTTAAGATTTACGTACGGAACCCACGTACGAAAGGCGTTTCTTGAGAAAACCACTCCTAGTTTTTTATAGCATTTCCATTATCAAATCAAAAGGAACCAAACGAGCCCTCCTTCAGTTTTAGGCATACTCCAACCGAGCCTAGAAAACAGAGTGAGTTGTACCATACCGCAGTACCCTGCAGGCCTGCACGACCAACAAGCCATTTCCTTCCCAAGATGCACACGAATTTCTAAACAACCAGACTGAAAACCCATGGGCAAGAAATCTCAGACCACGCGCCAAACATACAAACAAGAAACGTGGCAAATATAACGGGAGCCAGATCCTAATCGACGCAGGACAACCAGGTACACATACAGGCCATACCGAAAGTAGGCGATCGAGTCGAGTGAAGAATTCAGCGGCCATGAAGGGGAGGAAGAGGCATCACGCCATGTCCTGCTGCGTGGTGCTCACCGTTCTCGTTATCCTGGGCATCCTCTCCATCGTGCTCTACATCCTGTACCGCCCGCTCCCGCCGCGCGTGGTGACGTCGCCCGTGGAGACCATCGTCCAGGACTTCAGCCTCCTCCCGCCGTCGCTCACGCTGTCCGCCAGCGTGCACGTGATGGCGAGCAACCCAAGCCGCGCGCCGTTCCGGTACGGGGAGACGGTGACGGCGGTGACGTACCACGGCGAACCCGTGGGGACGACGGTGGTGCCGGCCGGCAAAATCGGCAGGCGGACGACGACGTGGGTGGCGCCGGTGACGGTGGTGGACGGGATCAAGGTGGCCGAGAGCCCGCACTTCGCCAGCGACGTGGTGGCCGGGGCGCTTCCGTTCGTGGTGGTGGTGAGGCTGGACGGGAAGGCGCTGGTGCTGCGCGCGTTTGAGGTGAGCGTCACCGTCGAGGTGGTGTGCTACGTCCAGGTCTACGTCCTCCAGGGGGACAGCAGCTCGAACTGCGTCTCGAGGGTCCGCACAGGGCCTGGACGTAATTACTAGGCGTGCGCCACTCGTAATCCATCCATCCATCCTCTTGTGCCACAATTTGTTTTATTTGTTCTTTCCAGTTTGTAAGTCGGAAACTATATATGGACGTTCCGGTTGTGAGTTCCTACTGCATACGTACATTCTGAAGCTGATTCCAAATGACCATGCCAATTTCAGTGGCGGGCCCATGAACTTTAGCACTGGAGTCCCACGGTTTATATACAAATATAATGCATAGACAACATAATTTCAATACCACGATTCAAACTTCATAAAATACAATCCAAAGACTATAGATTGGTCTAGATTACCATTATTGTTCTGAAAAATGTCCTAAAATAGCATTAAGAGGTTAGGGTATCTGCAACGCGTACCCTCAAACGTAACCATCCGTACAAAGTTGTCCGGACGCCACAAGCCATCGAATAATGTCCCCCATTTCTCCGCGGACCAGTTCGGGTGTCCATTTTCCCGCAAACTGGAAGCAAATAGGGGGCCTTTGCAGGAGTCCAAACACCCGCCACGTAGGAATCCGACACCCCGGCCCACCCAAAACCGAGACGGAGAACGCGCATTTGGAGCGAGATGTATTGTTTCCGCAACAACCTCCTCCCCCCCTCCCCCTTTCCACCCTCTCCACTACCATCCCACCGCTCTCCACACCAATTCTCGCCCTTTTCACCGCCGCTGCATGGACCCATATGAAAAGTTGTTGGAGACGGCGGAGGTGGAGGATCCAGAGAAGGTGGCGGCCCGGAAGATCAACTCGGAGACACGGCAAGCCCGCCACCTCAAGGCAAAGGCAAAGGATGGGGCAGGCAGCGAAAAGAATGGCGACTGGCGGGGCCTGGGATGGGGTGCAGGGGCCGGGCGAAGCCTGGGACGGGGGTCGCCGCCGCCACCATCCATGCGCACACCACCCTGGCCGGAGCAATACCAGCCTCCCTACTTCTACACCGCCAAGTAGCTCGGCTAGCAGTCCCCAGCATCCGTCGTCAGGCACTAGCCGTATTACGTCGATGTCAATGCGGGACCGCTCCATTTTGCCGAGTTGATATCGCCAAAACTTGTCTGATCACGGACGCCGAGCATGGATCAGCTTGGTGTCCGCTCTCAGTTTATCAGTATGTCTCAACCAGGCGAGCCGGCGTGCGATGACGCAAACAAGAAGATGATGGAGATGATCCACGACGTAGGAAGCAGAGGCTGCTTCGAGGACAAGTAGGTGGATGAATCGGAGCCGGAGGTGTGCACCTAGCAGTCGGGCACAAACATCCAGTCCAACACGTACACCCTACACCGGCCAGCTGGAGCAGGACAACGATGATGACCTTGATCCGGAGGAATTTTTTGCCAATCCAAAGAAGATGAGTAGAGAAGAAATCTTCAACATGCGATAAGATGAATTGTTGTGTGATTCATGGTTGATCACTAGCATTGATCTGATCCAGGGCACGGAGCAAAAGGGCACAACATTTTGGGCCAACATTCGTACTTGGTTCCATGAGCACAATAATTTTGACCCCTACATCAACGAACTCATCTACAACCATGGGATCAAATCACTCAACATCGATGGTACATCATCCAAGAGGCCGCGAGCAAGTATCGCGGCCATCTGAAATAAATAATCGGACGGTGGCCAAATGGTGCGCTAATCACCGAGCAAGTAAGTTGTTATATGTGTTAGCCATTTGACCGGACATGCTCTATGTGTTAGTCATTTAGCCAGATATGCAACTTATTGGCCGGTTATACTCTATGTGTTGGTCATTTGGATGGATATGCACCTTGCTGACAATGTTTTTCTTTGCAGCCCTCTTGTGCGTGTAACTTGTTCTTGAAGGTGGAGAAGAGGATCCTCATCCTCATGCATTATTTATTGAAGTTGAATGGGGCACCCCCAAGTGGCAACTATCCATTGTCAACTCCATTAAGACCGTTTGCATCAGCATGGAGGAAGAAGCGAGTGATCCAACTGACCCAACAAGAGTGGCAAAAAGATTAGAAGAGAGTTCCAGAGAAAGAAGTGGGAGGATGAGAAGGAAAAGAGAGAAGGGGCACCAATCAAGATGGTGGAGGTTTGAGGACACCTTTTTTTGACTTGCTTACCTCATGTGTCATGTGGTAGGTTCGAGGACATATTGGCAAAGAAGGAGGAGGCATGTGTTAAGACTTCCGGCGTCAAGGAGAAAAATAAGGTCAAGAGGTTTAACATCTTCATGGTGACCACCGAGAAGAAGCTCCAGCTCGAAGAGTGGACGGTTGAGCTCGCGGGCTCTTCGGAGGATACGAAGATGTTGACCATGAAGATGAACGAGATGGATGAGGATGTGGCGATGATCATGCTGCCATCCTTGTTAAGATGTTGAAGTGCTTGTCGGCCGAGCTAGAGGCGGCCAAGAAGGAGCCTGATGGTGAGGAGGAGGCGGCGGCACAATGAGCGCGTAGGCTCGGATAGCAAGTACGGCAGGGGACACAATCATTTTTTCCACTGACTATCGGCCTGATACTTTTGTGATGGGGCGCATGTAAAAACTATGAACATCAAGTCTTTTTTGTTGTGATCGGGTGTTATGAAAACTGCACTTTACCTTGCTAAATGAAAATGACCATGGAGGTTCAGGGGATGTGGTTGGATGAACGGCTCCCGCACCCGTGTTCACAGATTGTCGGAACCAGTCCATGAAAAAATATAGTATCGATTTTAGGGGTCAGCATCGAAGATGTTCTTAGACAATTAGCCTCAGACATACAACGTAAATTATTTGCATATTCAAAGGGGATGCCATGGATCTGCCCATGACTAGTCCCACATTCCATTGCAACAAGAACATGACTTGAAGTCTAGCTGGTTCTTGGCTGGACAAGGCAATTATAGCGCAACAGAAACCTGTGAATATTTTTGGGGGTAAGGGCATCTCCAACGACGACCCATAAATTTGCTCCCGCATCCGTCGGCGAATAGGATGACCTGTCAACGGACACAGTTGCGGAAGCCGGCCATCCAATGTTGGGGAACATAGTATTTCAAAAAAAATCCTACGCACACGCAAGATCATGGTGATGCATAGCAACGAGAGGGGAGAGTATCATCTACGTACCCTCGTAGACCGTAAGCGGAAGCGTTATGAGAATGCGTTTGATGTAGTTGTACGTCTTCACAATCCGACCGATCCAAGTACCGAACGCACGGCACCTCCGAGTTCAGCACACGTTCAGCTCGGTGACGTCCGACGAACTCCGATCCAGCAGAGCTTCGAGGGAGAGTTCCGTCAGCACGACGGCGTGATGACGGTGATGATGATGCTACCAACACAGGGCTTCGCCTAAGCACCGCTACAATATGACCGAGGTGGATTATGATGGAGGGGGGCACCGCACACGGCTAAAAGATCAACTGATCAACTTGTGTGTCCATGGGGTGCCCCCCTCCCCCGTATATAAAGGAGTGGAGGAGGGGGAGGGCCGGCCCTCTACTATGGCGCGCCCTGGGGAGTCCTACTCCCACCGGGAGTAGGATTCCCCCCCCCTTCCATGTAGTAGGAGTAGGAGAGAAGGAAAGGGAAAAGAGAAGAGAAGGAAGGAGGGGGTTGATACGTCTCCGTCGTATCTATAATTTTTGATTGTTCCATGCCAATATTATTCAACTTTCATATACTTTTTGGCAACTTTTTATATTATTTTTGGGACTAACATATTGCTCCAGTGCCCAGTGCCAGTTCATGTTTGTTGCATGTTTTATGTTTCACAGAATATCCATACCAAACGGAATCCAAATGGGATAAAAACGGATGGAGCTTATTTTTGGAATATTTGGAAAATTCCGGAAGAAAAATCCACGCGAGACGGTGCCCGAGGTGGTCACGAGGTAGGGGGCGCGCCTGACCCCCCTGGGCGCGCCCCCTACCCTTGTGAGCCACCCGTAAGGCGGTTGACGCTCTTCTTTTGCCGCAAGAAAGCTAATTTTCAGAAAAAATCACGGCGAAGGTTTCAGGCCAATCGGAGTTACGGATCTCCATATATACACGAAACGGTGAAACAGAGTCAGAAGAGAACGCAGAACTAGAGAGAAACAGAGAGATAGATCCAATCACGGAGGGGCTCTAGCCCCTCCCACGCCATGGGAGCCAAGGACCAGAGGAGAAACCCTTCTCCCATCTAGGGAGGAGGTCAAGGAAGAAGAAGAAGAAGGGGGGCCCTCTCCCCCTTGCTTCCGGTGGCGCCGGAGCGCTGCCGGGGCCATCACCATCACCGCCATTTTCACCAACAACTTCACCGCCATCATCACCAAATCTTCCCCCCTCTATGCAGCGGTGTAACCTCTCTCTTACCCGCTGTAATCTCTACTTAAACATGGTGCTCAACGCTATATATTATTTCCCAATGATGTATGGCTATCCTATGATGTTTGAGTAGATCTGTTTTGTCCTAATGGCTATTTGATGATCGTGATTGGTTTGAGTTGTATGTTTTATTATTGGTGCTGTCCTATGGTGCTCTCCGTGTCGCGCAAGCGTGAGGGATTCCCGTTGTAGGGTTTGCAATATGCTTATGATTTGCTTATGGTGGGTGGCGTGAGTGACAGAAGCACAAACCCAAGTCAGTAGGTTGTTTGCGTATGGGATAAAGGGGACTTGATACTTTAATGCTATGGTTGGGTTTTACCTTAATGAATCTTTAGTAGTTGCGGATGCTTGCTAGAGTTCCAATCATAAGTGCATATGATCCAAGTAGAGAAAGTATGTTAGCTTATGCCTCTCCCTCAAATAAAATTGCAATAATGATTACCGGTCTAGTTATCGATTGCCTAGGGACAAATAACCTTCTTGTTGACAAAAGCTCTTTACTAAAACTAATTTAGTTGTGTCTTTATCTAAACAGCCCCTACTTTTATTTACTTGCTCTTTATTATCTTGCAAACCTATCCAACAACACCTACAAAGTACTTCTAGTTTCATACTTGTTCTAGGTAAAGCGAACGTCAAGCGTGCGTAGAGTTGTATCGGTGGTCGATAGAACTTGAGGGAATATTTGTTCTACCTTTAGCTCCTCGTTGGGTTCGACACTCTTACTTATCGAAAGAGGCTACAATTGGATCCCCTATACTTGTGGGTTATCAAGACCTTTTTCTGGCGCCGTTGCCGGGGAGCAATAGCGTGGGGTGAATATTCTTGTGTATGCTTATTTGCTTTATCACAAAGTAATTTTTATTTGATGTTCTTAGTTGTTCTTTATCTTTAGTTATGGATATGGAACACGAAATACCAAAAAAATTAGGTGTACTTTCTGTTCATGGAGATGGGGAACCCCCTAAAACCCTCGATGCTGTTATGTGAAAGATATTATGTACTACTTTAATAATCATGAGAAAACCCCATTCAATTATGTAATGGGAGTAACCGTTGGATCAACGTGAATACTTTAGGGATTACTGCTTGACACAAAAAGGGAAACTATTATGGGATCAAATTCATATATTGAATTGGTATGCTAGGCAACTATGCTTGAGATATGATTATACTTGTTGCTCTAAGGTGAAGGCTCTACACCTTCCCTTTTCATGTGAATTTAATGATAATGAAACCTTAGCTTCTTATGCTAATGGTATATATTATTACTATGATGTGGAACAAATAGAAGAATTTGTTGCTTTTATGGGTGCTTATGAAATTGAATCTATGTTTAAAGAGTTTGAAGATTTTGATGATGCTGTTTATAGACCTGAAAATTTAGCTATCCTGAAATATTGTTATGAGAATTACGAATACAATTACAAAATTAATGCTCTTATTAAGAAAGTCTCCGCTGTCCAAGAAGAGAATAATATTTTGCAGGAATCTATGGAAGAAGAAGTTGATAACACTGTGAGCTCATTGGATGAAAAAGATGAGGAGGAGGAGAGCGAAGAACAAAAGGAGGAAGAGCGGATTGATCACCCGTGCCCACCTTCTAATGAGAGTAACTCTTCAACTCATACATTGTTTAATTCCCCTTCATGCTTACCGAAGGATGAATTGCTATGATAATTGCTATGATCCCGTCGATTCTTTTGAAATATCCCTTTTTGATGATGCTTGCTATGCTTGTGGCCAAGATGCCAATATGAATTATGCTTATGGAGATGAACTTGCTATAGTTCCTTATGTTAAACATGAAATTGTTGCTATTGCACCCACACATGATAGTCCTATTATCTTTTTGAATTCTCCAAACTACACTATATCGGAGAAGTTTGCACTTATTAAGGATTATATTGATGGGTTGCCTTTTACTGTTACACATGATGATTTTGATGAATATAATATGCATGTGCTTGCTGCTCCTACTTGCAATTATTATGAGAGAGGAACTATATCTCCACCTCTCTATGTTTCCACATGATAAAATTGCAAGAAACTGTTTATACTATGCATTGGCCTTTACTAGGTGTGCATGAATTGTTCTTTTATGACATGCCGATGCATAGGAAGATAGTTAGACTTTGTCATTGCTTGGTATATGTTACTTTGTGCTCACTACTAAATTACAAATCATTCTTAATTAAAATTGGCTTTGATATACCTTGGGATCCGGGTGGATTCACTACTTGAGCACTATATGCCTAGCTTAATGGCTTTAAAGAAAGCGCTGCCAGGGAGACAACCCGGAAGTTTTAGAGAGTCATTTATTTCTGTTGAGTGCTTTCATATAGTTTAAAAACAACAAAAATAAAGAGGGGAACCCAAAACTTTTCAAAAAGGAAAGTGAAAGTGAGAAAGACAAGCATTGTTGAAGTGGGGGAGCTCCTTGAACTTTGTTCATGCTCACGGCAACTTTGTGAATCTTGATTACAGAAACTTTTCAACAAAAATAATTATCCCCTTGTACAATTCCATTGTATTATAAAAATAATGTGCCAAGGTTTGCCTTTAGGATGTTTACAATGCTTGTTGGTTTGTGCAGTGCAGGACAGAAACTTTGGCTGTAGTGCATGAATTTTAATTTTTTACTGGAACGTCAAATGGTTCTGATTCTTTTTGCACTGTCTTCTATACAAATTTTTTATTTTTCCTAATTTTGGTAGAATTTTTCAAGTATCAGAAGTATGGTGAATGTTCAGATTGCTACAGACTGTTCTGTTTTAGACAGATTCTGTTTTTGATGCATAGTTTGCTTGTTTTGATGAACCTATCAATTTATATCAGTGGATTAAGTCATGAAAAAGTTATATTACAGTAGACACAATGCAAAAACAAAATATGAATTGGTTTGCAACAGTACTTAGAGTAGTGATTTGCTTTATTATACTAACGGATCTTACCGAGTTTTCTGTTGAAGTTTTGTGTGGATGAAGTGTTCGATGATTGAGAAGGTTTCGATGTGAGAAGAAGGAAGAGAGGCAAGAGCTCAAGCTTGGGGATGCCCGAGGCACCCCAAGTAAATATTCAAGGAGACTCAAGCGTCTAAGCTTGGGGATGCTGGGGAGGCATCCCCTCTTTCTTCAACAAATATCGGTATGTTTTCGGATTCGTTTTGTTCATGCGATATGTGCAATCTTGGAGCGTCTTTTGCATTTAGGTTTTATTTTTTTTTATGCACCATGCTGGTATGAGATAGTCCTTGGTTGATTTATAGAATGCTCATTGCACTTCACTTATATCTTTTGAGTATGGCTTTATAGAATGCTTCATGTGCTTCACTTATATCATTTGAAGTTTGGATTGCCTGTTTTTCTTCACTTAGACAACCGCCATTTGTAGAATGCTCTTTTGCTTCACTTATATTTGTTAGGGCACGGGAATATCTTTTGTAGAAAGAATTAAACTCTCATGCTTCACTTATATCTATTTAGAGAGATGACAGGAACTGGTTATTCACATGGTTAGTCATAAAATCCTACATAAACTTGTAGATCGCTGAATATGATATGTTTGATTCCTTGCAATAGTTTTGCGATATAAAGATGGTAATATTAGAGTCATGCTAGTCGAGTAATTGTAAAATTGAGAAATACTTGTGTTGAGGTTTGCAAGTCCCGTAGCATGCACGTATGGTGAACCGTTATGTAATGAAGTCGGAGCATGAGGTGTTTATTGATTGTCTTCCTTATGAGTGGCGGTCGGGGACGAGCGATGGTCTTTTCCTACCAATCTATCCCCCTAGGAGCATGCGTGTAGTACTTTGTTTCGATGACTAATAGATTTTTGCAATAAGTATGTGAGTTCTTGATGACTAATGTTGAGTCCATGGATTATACGCACTCTCACCCCTCCACCATTGCTAGCCTCTCTAGTACCGCACAACTTTCGTCGGTACCATAAACCCACCATATACCTTCCTTAAAACAGCCACCATACCTACCTATCATGCCATTTCCATAGCCATTCCGAGATATATTGCCATGCAACTTCCATCTTCATCATATACATGACTTGAGCATTCACTGTCATATTGCTTTGCATGATTGTAAGATAGCTAGCATGATGTTTTCATGGCTTGTCCGTTTTTTATGCCATTGCTACGCTAGATCATTGCACATCCCGGTACACCGCCGGAGGCATTCATATAGAGTCATATCTTTGTTCTAGATATCGAGTTGTAATGTTGAGTTGTAAGTAAATAAAAGTGTGATGATCATCATTATTAGAGCATTGCCTCAGTGAGGAAAGGATGATGGAGACTATGATTCCCGCATAATTCGGGATGAGACTCCGGACTTTACAAAAAAATAAAAGAGGCCAAAGAAGCCCAAATAAAAAATAGAGGCCAAAGAAGCCCAAATAAAAAATAGAGGCCAAAGAAGCCCACCAAAAAAATAAAAAAATGAGAGAAAAAGAGAAAAGGGTCAATGTTACTATCCTTTTACCACACTTGTGCTTCAAAGTAGCACCATGTTCTTCATGTAGAGAGTCTCTTGAGTTATCACTTTCATATACTAGTGGGAATTTTCATTATAGAACTTGGCTTGTATATTCCAACGATGGGCTTCCTCAAATGCCCTAGGTCTTCATGAGCAAGCAAGTTGGATGCACACCCACTTAGTTTTAGTTTGAGCTTTCATATACTTATAGCTCTAGTGCATCCGTTGCATGGCAATCCCTAGTCCTCACATTGATATCTATTAATGGGCATCTCCATAGCCCGTTGATACACCTAGTTGATGTGAGACTTTCTCCTTTTTTGTCTTCTCCACATAACCCCCACCATCATATTCTATTCCACCTATAGTGCTATGTCCATGGCTCACGCTCATGTATTGCGTGAAAGTTGAAAAAGTTTGAGAACGTCAAAAGTATGAAACAATTGCTTGGCTTGTCATCAGGGTTGTGCATGATGTGAATGCTTTGTGTGGTGAAGATGGAGCATAGCCAGACTATATGATTTTGTAGGGATGAGCTTTCTTTGGCTATGTTATTTCAATAAGACATAATTGCTTGGTTAGTATGCTTGAAGTATTATTGTTTCTATGTCAAATGATAGACTATTGCTTTGAATCACTCGTATCTTAATATTCATGCCATGATTAGACATATGATCAAGATTATGCTAGGTAGCATTCCACATCAAAAATTATCTTTTTTATCATTTACCTACTCAAGGACGAGCAGGAATTAAGCTTGGGGATGCTGATACGTCTCCGTCGTATCTATAATTTTTGATTGTTCCATGCCAATATTATTCAACTTTCATATACTTTTTGGCAATTTTTTATATTATTTTTGGGACTAACATATTGATCCAGTGCCCAGTGCTAGTTCCTGTTTGTTGCATGTTTTATGTTTCGCAGAATATCCATACCAAATGGAATCCAAACGGGATAAAAACGGGCGGAGCTTATTTTTGGAATATTTGGAAAATTCCGGAAGAAAAATCCACGCGAGACGGTGCCCGAGGTGGTCATGAGGTAGGGGGGCGCGCCCCTACCCTCGTGAGCCACCCGTAAGGCGGTTGACGCTCTTATTTTGCCGCAAGAAAGCTAATTTTCGGAAGAAAAAAATAACGGCGAAGGTTTCAGGCCAATCGGAGTTACGGATCTCCATATATACACGAAACGGTGAAACAGAGCCAGAAAAGAACGCAGAACCAGAGAGAAATAGAGAGATAGATCCAATCTCGGAGGGGCTCTAGCCCCTCCCACGCCATGGGAGCCAAGGACCAGAGGGGAAACCCTTCTCCCATCTAGGGAGGAGGTCAAGGAAGAAGAAGAAGGGGGGGCTCTCCCCCTTGCTTCCGGTGGCGCCGGAGTGCTGCCGGGGCCATCACCATCACCGCCATCTTCACCAACAACTTCACCGCCATCATCACCAACTCTTCCCCCCTCTATGCAGCAGTGTAACCTCTCTCTTACCCGCTGTAATCTCTACTTAAACATGGTGCTCAACGCTATATATTATTTCCCAATGATGTATGGCTATCCTATGATGTTTGAGTAGATCTGTTTTGTCCTAATGGCTATTTGATGATCGTGATTGGTTTGAGTTGTATGTTTTATTATTGGTGTTGTCCTATGGTGCTCTCCGTGTCGCGCAAGCGTGAGGGATTCCCGCTGTAGGGTTTGCAATATGCTTATGATTTGCTTATGGTGGGTGGCGTGAGTGACAGAAGCACAGACCCAAGTACGTAGGTTGTTTGCGTATGGGATAAAGGGGACTTGATACTTTAATGCTATGGTTGGGTTTTACCTTAATGAATCTTTAGTAGTTGCAGATGCTTGCTAGAGTTGCAATCATAAGTGCATATGATCCAAGTAGAGAAAGTATGTTAGCTTATGCCTCTCCCTCAAATAAAATTGCAATAATGATTACCGGTCTAGTTATCGATTGCCTAGGGACAGATAACCTTCTTGATGACAAAAGCTCTTTACTAAAACTAATTTAGTTGTGTCTTTATCTAAACAGCCCCTACTTTTTATTGACGTACTCTTTATTATCTTGCAAACCTATCCAACAACACCTACAAAGTACTTCTAGCTTCATACTTGTTCTAGGTAAAGCGAACGTCAAGCGTGCGTAGAGTTGTATCGGTGGTCGATAGAACTTGAGGGAATATTTGTTCTACCTTTAGCTCCTCTTTGGGTTCGACACTCTTACTTATCGAAAACTGTTGCGATCCCCTATACTTGTGGGTTATCAGGGGCGCCGCCCCTCCCCTAGTCCAATTCGAACTAGGCCTTGAGGGGGCGCAGCCTCCCCTCTCTCTTTCGCCTAAAGCCCAATAAGGCCCATATACTCCCTGGCGAATTCCCGTAACTCTCCGGAACTCCAATAAATACCCGAAACACTTTGAACCTTTTCGATGTCCGGATATAGTCTTCCAATATATCGATATTTACGTCTTGAACATTTCGAGACTCCTCGTCATGTCCCTGATCTCATCCAGGACTCCGAACAACCTGCGGGACATCAAAACACATAAACTCATAATACCGATCGTCACCGAACGTTAAGCATGCGGACCCTACGGGTTCGACAACTATGTAGACATGACCGAGACTCATCTCCGGTCAATAACCAATAGCGGAACCTGGATGCTCATATTGGCTCCTACATATTCTACGAAGATTTTTATCAATCAAACCGCATAACGGTATACGTTGTTCCCTTTGTCATCCGTATGTTACTTGCCCGAGATTCAATCGTCGGTATCTCAATACCTAGTTCAATCTCCTTACCGGCAAGTCTCTTTACTCATTCCGTAATGCTTCATCCCGCAACTAACTCATTAGTCACATTGCTTGCAAGGCTTATACTGATGTGCATTACCGAGAGGGCCCAGAGATACCTCTCCGACAATCGGAGCGACAAATCCTTATCTCGATCTATGCCAACTCAACAAGTACCATCGGAGACACATGTAGAGCACCTTTATAATCACCCAGTTACATTGTGATGTTTGGTAGCACACAAAGTGTTCCTCTGGTATTCGGGAGTTGCATAATCTCGTAGTCATAGGAACATGTATTAGTCATGAAGAAAGCAATAGCGACAAAATAAACGATCATCGTGCTAAACTAACGGATGGATCAAGTCAATCACATCATTCTCTAATGACGTGATCCCGTTAATAAAATGACAACTCATGTCTATGGCTAGGAAACTTAACCATCTCTAATTCAACGAGCTAGTCAAGTAGAGGCATACTAGTGACACTCTGTTTGTCTATGTATTCACACATGTACTAAGTCTCCGGTTAATATAATTCTAGCATGAATAATAAACATTTGTCATGATAATAACTTTATTATTGCCTCTAGGGCATATTTCCTTCAGTCTCCCACTTGCACTAGAGTCAGTAATCTAGTTCACATCTTTATGTGATTAGTTCACATCTCCATGTGACTAATACCGAAAGGGTTTACTAGAGTCAATAATCTAGTTCACATCGCTATGTGATTAACACCCAAAGAGTGGTCATCTTTTGCTTGTGAGAGAAGTTTAGCCTACGCGTTTGCAACTTTCAGATTCGTATGTATTTCGCAAATTTCTATGTCTACAATGCTCTGCACGGAGCTACTCTAGCTAATTGCTCCCACTTTCAATATGTATCCAGATCGAGACTTAGAGTCATTTAGATCGATATAAAAAGCTTGCATCGACGTAACTCTTTACGACGAACTCTTTTATCACCTCCATAACCGAGAAATATTTCCTTAGTCCTCTAAGGATAATTTTGACCATTGTCCAGTGATCTACTCCTAGATCACTATTGTACTCCCTTGCCAGAAAGATGCTAAGGTATATAATAGGACTGGTAAATAGCATAGTATACTTTATAGAACCTATGACCGAGGCATAGGGAATGACTTTTCATTCTCTTTCTATTTTCTGTTGTGGTCAGGTTTTGAGTCTTTACTCAACTTCACACCTTGCAACACAGGCAAGAACTCCTTCTTTGACTTTTCCATTTTGAACTACTTCAAAATCTTGTCAAGGTATATACTCATTGAAAATATATCTAGCGTATTGATCTATCTCTATTGATCTTGATGCTCAATATGTAAGTAGCTTCATCGAGGTCTTTATTTGATAAACTCCTTTCAAACATTCCTTTATGCTTTCCAGAAAATTCTACATTATTTCTGATCAACAAAATGTCATTCACATATACTAATCAGAAATGTTGTAGTGCTCCCACTCACTTTCTTTGTAAATACATGCTTCACCGCAAGTCTGTATAAAACCATATGCTTTGATCACACTCTCAAAGCGTATATTCCAACTCCGAGAGGCTTGCACCAGTCCATAAATGGATCGCTTGAGCTTGCACACTTTGTTAGCACCTTTTGAATCGACAAAACCTTCTGGTTGTATCATATACAACTCTTCTTTAAGATATCCATTAAGGAATGCAGTTTTGACATCCACTTGCCAGATTTCATAAATGCGGCAACTGCTAACATGATTCGGACAGACTTTTAAGCATCGATACGAGTGAGAAAATCTCATCGTAGTCAACACCTTGAACATGTCGAAAACCTTTTTGCGACAATTCGAGCTTTGTAGATAGCAACACTATGATAATCCCCAAGTGCAGGGAATCATCGTAGCAATTTCCAAAGGTGGAAGAGATAAGTATGGAGTGTCGAACCCACAAGGAGCTAACGGTAAGATCAATATTCTCTCAAGCCCTGTCTGCCACTGATATGACTCTACGTACACCAAACGTTTGCTTCCAACTAGCAACGAGAAATAAAAATATGTTGTGGGTATGAAGTGGATAACTTTGCATGATATAGGAGAGCTAAAATATGAAAGTAAGTGTTGTTATCATAAAGTTAGAATATATTACTAAATATTATAAATAGCGAGTGTGGAATAATGGTGGATCGGTGTGCGGAATTGTCCTAGGCAATTGTTAACAAGACCGGTAATCACTATTGCAGTTTCATATGAGGGAGAGGCATAAGCTAACATACTTTCTCTAATTGGATCATATGCACTTATGATTGGAACTCTAGCAAGCATCCGCAACTACTAAAGATCATTAAGGTAAAACCCAACCATAGCATTAAAGCATCAAGTCCTCTTTATCCCATACGCAACAACCCTCTTACTCGGGTTTGTGTTTCAGTCACTCACGCAACCCATAATAAGCAAATCATAAACGTATTGCAACACCCTACAGCGGGAATCCCTCACGCTTACGCCACACGGAGGGCACCATAGGACATCACCAAAGTGAAACATACAACTCATACCAATCTAGACCATCAATCAACCCAAAGACAAAGGATATCTACTCAAAACATCATAGGATGGCAACACATCATTGGATCATAATATGTGGCATAAAGCACCATGTTCAAGTAGGGATTACAGCGGGGTGGAAGAGAGTGGACCGCGTAAAAGAGATGAGGATGGTGATGTTGATGAAGAAGATCACCGCGGCGATGATTCCCCTCCCGATGGCACTCCGGTGCCACCGAGAGAGAGGGGGAGAGGTTCTCCCCCTTGTGCTTCCTCCTCCATGGCCTCCCCCCTAGATGGGGAGAGGTTCTCCCTCTAGTCCTTGGCCCTCATGGTGATGATGGCCCCTCCGGGATCCTCTTCCATGCCCTCCGGTGATGATGGCCCCCTCCGGCAGGGTGCCAGAGAGGGCCTAGATTGGTTTTTGGTGGCTACGGAGGCTTCTGGCGGCGGAATTCTCGATCTAGGTTAATTTTCCGAGGTTTTTGTATTTATAGGAATTTTTGGCGTCGGTGTCACGTCAAGGAGGTGCCCGAGGCGTCCACGAGGCAGGCCCACGCGCCTAGGGGGGTGAGCACGCCCCCCCACCCTCGTGGACGCCCCGGGACTCTCCTGGCCCAACTCTTTTACTCCAGGTTCTTCTTTTGGTCCATAAAAAATCGTCAAAAATTGGCACGTCAATTGGACTCCATTTGATATTCCTTTTCTGTAAAATTCAAAAACAAGGAAAAAACAGAAAGTGGCACTGGGCACTAGGTTAATAGGTTAGTCCCAAAAATCATATAAAATAGCATATAAATGCATATAAAACATCCAAGGTTGAAAATATAATAGCATGAATACTTCATAAATTATAGATACGTTGGAGACGTATCAGCATCCCCAAGATTAATTCCTGCTCGTCCTCTAGTAGGTAAATGATAAAAGAAATAATTTATGAAGTGTGAATGATAGCAAGTGCATAAGTTTCATCAATGATTGTTTCAATCACTTTTTATAGCATCATTATATATCATAACAGTAGCTCATCTTCATAAAACTTTTCATGATCAAGTAACAAGCTATTCACATGTTAAAGTATAGATCATAAACTCTCTTGAAACTAACAAACTATATTCTCAGTCATCAAACAATTGCAATTCATCTTATTTTCAGGAAGGTTCTATGCCAGAGCTTTGATTTAGCAAACTCCACATACTCAACTATCATTTAGTCTTTCACAATTACTAACACTCACGCGATATTTATGGGTTCAAAGTTTTAATCGGACACAGAGAAAGATAGGGGCTTATAGATTCGCCTCCCAACCTTTTACCTCAAGGGTAATGTCAACAATAATAGTTCATGGTAACTTACATCCAATTGGATATATATATATATATATATATATATATATATATATATATATATCAGGATCTTTCCAACACAATGTGCTTGCCAAAGGATAAAATGTAAAAAAGGAAAGGTGAAGATCACCATGACTCTTGCATAAGGTAGAAGATAAAAGTAAAAGATAGGCCCTTCGCAGAGGGAAGCAGAGGTTGTCATGCGCTTTTATGGTTGGATACACAAAATCTTAATGCAAAAGAACGTCACTTTATATTGCCACTTGTGATATGGCTCTTTATTATGCAGTCCGTCGCTTTTATTTCTTCCACATCACAAGATCGTATAAAGCTTATTTTCTCCACAATAATAGATCATACATATTTAGAGGGCAATTTTTATTGCATGCACCGATGACAACTTACTTGAAGGATCGTACTCAATCCATAGGTATGTATGGTGGACTCTCATGGCAAAACTGGTTTAAGGAATGTTGGGAAGCACAAGTAGTATTTCTACTTGGTGCAAAGAATTTGGCTAGCATGAGGGGGAAAAGCAAGCTCAACATGTTGGATGATCCAAGACAATATACTTTATTTCGGATATAAGAAAACATAACCCATTATGTTGTCTTCCTTGTCCAACATCAACCTTTTAGCATGTCATATTTTAATGAGTGCTCACAATTACAAAAGATGTCCAAGATAGTATATTTATATGTGAAATCTCTCTTCCTTCAATATTCTTTCATGAATTGTTCAAGTGACCAATTCTACGTTTGCTAACTTTCAATAAGTTTACTACCTATACTTATTCTGTGTGAAGTCATTACTCCCCATGGTATAAGCATATGAAACATATATAAATTCAGATTTATGATATTCAATTATTCAACAATTTACTCATAGGATATACGTGAAGCACATGAGTAAATGACAAACTACTCCAAAAGATAATAGTGAAGGACACTAAGTAGTCAAATAATTTAACTAGCCATGGGAGGATTCTTTTTGATTTAAGATTTTAGATCCAATGATTTTATTCAAACAGCAAGTAAAATTGAAAATACGCTCCAAGCAAAACACATATCATGTGACGAATAAAAATATAGCTCCGAGTAAGGTATACCGATAGTTTTGAAGACGAAAGAGGAGATGCCTTCCGGGGGATCCCCAAGCTTAGGCGCTTGAGTCTTCCTTGAATATTACCTTGGGGTGCCTTGGGCATCCCCAAGCTTAGGTTCTTTCCACTCCTTATTCTCCTCATATCGATATCTCACCCAAATCTTGAAAACTTCAATCACACAAAACTTAACGGAACTTCGTGAGATAGGTTAGTATGATAAAGAGTAATCCATTCACCTTGGTACTGTCAAAGACAAAGATCATAATTGTTCTCACACAATGCCTACTGTACCATATCATTTCTACAATTTATATTGAGGAATATAAGTCATAGAAACTAGAAAACACGCAAACTATGCAATGAAAACAGAATCTGTCAGAAACAGAACAATCTGTAATGATCTGAACACTAACCATACTTCTGCTACCCAAAAAATTATGAAATAAATTGGTGGACGTGAGGAATTTTTCTGATTATCTTCTGCAAAAAGAATCAGCACCAAAGCACTCTTGTGTAAAAAAAATGGCAGCTAATCTCGTGAGCGCAAAGTTTCTGTTTTTTTACAGCAAGATCACATTAACTTTCACCCAAGTCTTCCCAAAGGTCTTACTTGTCACTTTATTGAAACAAAAGCTATAAAACATGATTAATACAGTAGCTTAATCATGTAAACACACAAAAACAGTAAGGGTAAATATTGGGTTGTCTCCCAACAAGCGCTTTTCTTTAATTCCTTTTAGCTAGGCACGATGATTTCAATGATGCTCACATGAAAGATAAGACTTGAACATAAAGAGAGCATCATGAAGAATATTACTAGCACATTTATACCTAACCCACTTCCCATGCCTAGGGATTTTGTGAGCACACAATTTATGGGAACAAGAATCAACTAGCATAGGAAGGCAAAACAAGTATAACTTCAAAACTTTAAGCACATAGAGAAGAAAACTTGATATTATTGCACTCCTACAAGCATGTATTCCTCTCTCATAATAACTTTCAGTAGCATCATGAATTATTTCAACAATATTACCATCACATAAAGCATTCTTTTCATGATCTACGAGCATAGAAATTTTACTACTCTTCACATAAGCAAAATTCTCCTCATTCGGAATAGCGGGATCACTAGTTCCTAAAGTTGACACTCTTCCAACCCCGCTTTAGATGATAGTGTTATTCATACTCCAAAAGATATAAGTGAAGTTCATGGAGCGTTCTTCAATTAATATAGACTAACCAATATCCAAGCTCAAAATATATAAGTGAAGCACACGAAGCATTCTATAAAACCATACTCAAAAGATTTAAGTGAAGCACAAAGAGCAATTCTATAAGATCATACTTAAAATATATAAGTGAAGCACATGAAGCATTCTATAAATAAATGAAGGGCTATCTCATACTAGCATGGTTCATAAAGGAAGAAAAAAAACACAAAGGACACAAATCATGTGAATGAAACAAAAACCTAGGTATACCAATAATTGTTGAAGAAGAAAGATGGGATGCCAACCGGGGCATCCCCAAGCTTAGATGCTTGAGTATCCTTAGAATATTTACTTGGGGTGCCTTGGGCATCCCCAAGCTTGAGCCTTTCCTCTCTTTATTCTTCTCACATCGGTAACTCCTCGTTCTTCGAACACTTCATCCACAAAAAACTTCAACAAAGACTTTGTGAGATCCGTTAGTATAATAAAGCAAATCATTACCTTTAAGTACTGTTGAAAACTAATTCCAATTTCATATTAGAACTATATATACTGTATTCCAACTTCACCATGGTTCAACCACCCGATACTACGCCATAGATTCATCAAAATAAGCAAACAACACACGAAAAACAGAATCTGTCTAAAACAGGACAGTCTGTAGTAATCTGAAGGTTTAGTAAACTTCTGTAACTCCACAAATTATGAAATAAATTTGAAAATTTGAAAAAATTTATATATAAGTAATGTGAAAAAAGATTCAGACACATTTGACTTTCCAGTAAAAAATGTAAAATCACGGGCTACAGCCAAAGTTTCTGTTTTTGTTCTGCACATAGTAAACAAGCAATCTAATCATCCTAAAACCAAAGCTTGGCACATTATTTTTATAATACAATGGATATATGTATAAGGGGATAATTATTTACAGAGAAACTTCCATGAAAAATTCTACATTGTTTCCGTGAGCATGAACACAAGTGCTCAAGGTCGACCCTCACTTCTTCAATGCATAACTTTCCAATCACTTCTCTTTTTGAAAAACTTTTTAGGCATGAGAGGCAAGTATTTTTTTTTTGGTATTTTCATTCTTTTAAATTTTTTGTATGTTTCACCCACAACTAAATAGAAACAAAAAGGAAAAACAAAATCTACTTAGTGGAGAAAGCAAACAAGCATACACAAAAATATCAACCCCACGCTATTGCTCCTCGGCAACGGTGCCAGAAAAGAGCTTGATAATCCCCAAGTGCAGGGAATCATCGTAGAAATTTCCAAAGATGGAAGTGATAAGTATGGAGTGTCGAACCCACAAGGAGCTAAAGGTAAGATCAATATTCTCTCAAGCCATATCTGCCACTGATACGACTCTACATACACCGAACGTTTGCTTCCAACTAGCAACGAGAAATAAAACTATGTTGTGGGTATGAAGTGGATAACTTTGCATGATATCGGAGAGCTAAAATACGAAAGTAGGTGCTGTTATCATAAAGTTAGAATATATTACTAAATATTATAAATAGCGAGTGTGGAATAATGGTAGATTGGTGTGCGGAATTGTCCTAGGCAATCGTTAACAAGACCGCTAATCACTATTGTGGTTTCATATGAGGGAGAGGCATAAGCTAACATACTTTATCTACTTGGATCATATGCACTTATGATTGGAACTCTAGCAAGCATCTGCAACTACTAAAGATCATTAAGGTAAAACGCAACCATAGCATTAAAGCATCAAGTCCTCTTTATCCCATACGCAACAACCCCCTTACTCGGGTTTGTGTTTCAGTCACTCACGCAACCCACTATAAGCGAATCATAAACGTATTGCAACACCCTACAGCGGGAATCCCTCACGCTTGCGCGACATGGAGGGCACCATAGGACAGCACCAAAGTGAAACATACAACTCATACCAATCTAGACCATCAATCAACCCAAAGACAAAGGATATCTACTCAAAACATCATAGGATGGCAACACATCATTGGATCATAATATGTGGCATAAAGCACCATGTTCAAGTAGGGATTACAGCGGGGTGCAAGAGAGTGGACCGCGTAAAAGAGATGAGGATGGTGATGATGATGGTGATGTTGATGAATACCATCACCGCGGCGATGATTCCCCTCCCGATGGCACTCCGGTTCCACCGAGAGAGAGGAGGAGAGGTTATCCCCTTGTGATTCCTCCTCCATGGCCTTCCCCGTAGATGTGGAGAGGTTCTCCCTCTGGTCCTTGGCCCTCATGGTGATGATGGCCCCTCCGGGATCCTCCTCCATGCCCTCCTGTGATGATGGCCCCCTCCGGCAGGGTGCCAGAGAGGGCCTAAATTGGTTTTCGGTGGCTACGGAGGCTTCTGGCGACGGAACTCACGATCTAGGTTAATTTTCCGAGGTTTCTGTATTTATAGGAATTTTTGGCGTCGGTCTGACGTCAAGGAGGTGCCCGAGGCGTCCACGAGGCAGGCCCACGCGCCTGGGGGTGGGCGCGCCACCCACCCTCATGGACGCCTCGGGACTCTCCTGGCCCAACTCTTTTACTCCGGGGTCTTCTTTTGGTCCATAAAAAATCGTCAAAAATTGGCACGTCAATTGGACTCCGTTTGATATTCCTTTTCTGTAAAACTCAAAAGTAAGGAAAAACAGAAATTGGCACTGGGCACTAGGTTAATAGGTTAGTCCCCAAAATCATATGAAATAACATATAAATGCATATAAAACATCCAAGGTTGATAATATAATAGCATGAATACTACATAAATTATAGATACGTTGGAGACGTATCACACTACTATCAGCGTCCGTTTTCCTCTTGAAGATCCATTTATTCTCAATGGCTCGCCAATCATTGGGCAAGTCAATCAAAGTCCATACTTTGTTCTTTATACATGGATCCCATCTCAGATTTCATGGCCTTAAGCCATTCCGCGGAATCTGGGCTCATCATCGCTTCCTCATAGTTCGTAGGTTCGTCATGGTCTAGTAACATGACTTCCAGAAAGGATTACCGTACCACTCTGGTGCGGACCATACTCTGGTTGTCCTACGAGGTTCGGTAGTAACTTGATCTGAAGTTTCATGATCATCATCATTAGCTTCCTCACTAATTGGCGTAGAAATCACTAGAACTGATTTCTGTGAGGAACTACTTTCCAATTCGGGAGAAGGTACAATTACCTCATCAAGTTCTACATTCCTCCCACTCACTTCTTTCGAAAGAAACTTCTTCTCTAGAAAGGATCCACTCTTAGCAAAAAAGATCTTGCCTTTCGAATCTGTGATAGAAGGTGTACCCAACAGTTTCTTTTGTGTATCCTATGAAGACGCATTTCTCTGATTTGGGTTTGATCTTATCAGGCTGAAACTTTTTCACATAAGCATCACAACCCCAAACTTTAAGAAACGACAACTTAGGTTTCTAGCCAAACCATAGTTCATACAGTGTCATCTCAACGGATTAGACGGTGCCCTATTTAACGTGAATGTAGCTGTCTCTAATGCATAACCCCAAAATGATAGTGGTAAATCGGTAAGAGACATCATAGACTGCACTATATCCAATAAAGTACGGTTATGACGTTTGGACACACCATTATGCTGTGGTGTTCTAGGTGGCATGAATTTGTGAAACTATTCCACATTGTTTTAGTTGAAGACCAAACTCGTAACTCAAATATTTGTCTCCACGATAAGATCGTAGAAACTTTATTTTCTTGTTACGATGATTTTCCACTTCACTCTGAAATTCTTTGAACTTTTCAAATGTTTCAGACTTATGTTTGATCAAGTAGATATACCCATATCTTCTCAAATCATTTGTGAAGGTCAGAAAATAATGATACCTGCCGCGAGCCTCAACACTCATCGGACCACATACATCAGTATGTATTATTTCCAATAAGCCAGTCGCTCGCTCCATTGTTCCGGAGAATGGAGTCTTAGTCATCTTGCCCATGAGGCATGGTTCGCAAGCATCAAGTGATTCATACTCAAGTGATTCCAAAAGCCCATCAGCATGGAGTTTCTTCATGCGCTTTACACCAATATGACCTAAACAGAAGTGCCACAAATAGGTTGCACTATCATTATTAACTTTGTATCTTTTGGCTTCAATATTATGAATATGTGTATCACTATGATCGAGATTCAATAAACCATTCACCTTGGGTGTGTGACCACAGAAGGTTTTATTCATGTAAACAGAATAACAATTATTCTTTGACTTAAATGAATAACTATATTGCAATCAACATGATCCAATCATATTATGCTCAATGCAAACACCAAATAACATTTATTTTAGGTTCAACACTAATCCTAAAGGTAAAGGGAGTGTGCGATGATGATCTTGTCAACCTTGGAATCATTTCCAACACACATCGTCACCTCATCCTCAACTAGTATTTGTTTATTTTGCAACTCCCGTTTCGAGTTACTACTCTTAGCAACTGAACTAGTATCAAATACCGAGGGGTTTTCTATAAACACTAGTAAAGTACACATCAATAACATGTATATCAAATATACCATTATTTACTTTGCCATCCTTCTTATCCGCCAAGTATCTAGGGCAGTTCCACTTCCCGTGACCATTTCCTTTGAAGTAGAAGCACTCAGTTTCAGGCTTGGGTCTAGCTTTGGGCTTCTTCACGTGAGTGGCAACTTGCTTGCCATTATTCTTGAAGTTCCCTTTCTTTCCCTTGCCCTTTTACTTGAAACTAGTGGTCTTGTCAACCACCAACACTTGATGCTTTTTCTTGATTTCTACCTTCGCCGATTTCAGCATCGCGAAGAGCTTTGGGAATCGTTTCTGTTATCCCTTGCATTTTATAGTTCATCATGAAGTTCTAGTAACTTGGTGATAGTGAATAGAGAACTCTATCAATCACTATCTTATCGGGAAGATTAACTCCCACTTGATTCAAGTGATTGTAGTACTCAGACATTCTGAGCACATGCTCACTCGTTGAGCTATTCTCCTCCATCTTGTAGGCAAAGTACTGTCAGAGGTCTTCTACCTCTCGACACGGGCATGAGTATGAAATACCAATTTCAACTCTCAGAACATCTTATATGCTCTATGGCATTCAAAACGTTTTTGAAGTATCAGTTCTAAGCCGTAAAGCATGGTGCACTAAACTATCAAGTAGTCATCATACCGAGCTTTACCAAACGTTCATAACATCTGTATCTGCTCCTGCAATAGGTCCTAGCGATGCATCAAGGACATAATTCTTCTGTGCAGCAATGAGGATAATCCTCAGATCACGGAGCTAGTCCGCATTATTGCTACTAACATTTTTCAACATAGTTTTCTCTAGGAACATATGATAAATAAAACGGGGAAGCTATACGCAAGCAATTGATCTACAACATAGATATGCAAATACTATCAGGACTAAGTTCATGATAATATTAAAGTTCAATTAATCATATTACTTAAGAACTCCCACTTAGACAGACATCCCTCTAATCATCTAAGTGATCACGTGATCCATATCAACTAAACCATGTCCGATCATCACGTGAGATGGAGTAGTTTTCAATGGTGAACATCACTATGTTGATCATATCTACTATATGATTCACGCTCGACCTTTTGGTCTCCAGTGTTCCGAGGCCATATCTGCATATGCTAGGCTCGTCAAGTTTAACCAGAGTATTCCGCATGTGCAAAACTGGCTTGCACCCGTTGTATGTGAACGTAGAGCTTATCACACCCGATCATCAAGTGGTGTCTCAGCACGAAGAACTATCGCAATTGTGCATACTCAGAGAGAACACTTATACCTTGAAATTTAGTGAGAGATCATCTTATAGTGCTACCGCTGAACTAAGGAAAATAAGATGCATAAAGGATAAACATCATATGCAATCAAAATATGTGACATGATATGTCCATCATCATCTTGTGCTTTTGATCTCCATCTCCAAAGTACCGTCATGATCTCCATGGTCACCGGCATGACACCATGATATCCATCATCTTGATCTCTATCAACGTGTCTTCATATGGTCATCTCATCAACTATTGCTTTTGCAACTATTGCTATCGCATAACGATAAAGTAAAGCAATTATTTGGCGCTTGCATCTTATGCAATAAAGAGACAACCATTAGGCTTCTGCTAGTTGCCGATAACTTCAACAAAACATGATCATCTCATAAAACAATTTATATCTCATCATGTCTTGGCCATATCACATCACATGCCCTACAAAAACAAGTTAGACGTCCTTGCTACGTCTCGATCTAGCGTTGGTTTTCCCCGAAGAGGAGGGGGTGATGCAGCACAGTAGCGTAAGTATTTCCCTCGGTTTTTGAGAACCAAGGTATCAATCCAGTAGGAGGTCACACGCAAGTCCCTCGTACCTGCACAAAACGGTAGCAACTCGCAACCAACGCTTAGGGGTTGTCAATCCCTTCACGGTCACTTACGAGAGTGAGATCTGATAGAGATAATATTTTTGGTATAAAGATGCAAAGTGAAAAGTAAAAGCAAAACAAGTAAAATAAAGTAATGGAGATTGATATGATGAGAATAGACCCGGGGGCCATAGGTTTCACTAGTGGCTTCTCTCAAGAGCATAGATATTCTACGGTGGGTGAACAAATTACTGTTGAGCAATTGATAGAATTTATCATAGTTATGAGGTTATCTAGGTATGATCATGTATATAGGCATCACGTCCGTGACAAGTAGACCGACTCCTGCCTGCATCTACTACTATTACTCCACTCATCGACCGCTATCCAGCATGCATCTAGAGTATTAAGTTAAAAACAGAGTAACGCCTTAAGCAAGATGACATGATGTAGAGGAATAAATTCATGCAATATGATAAATACCCCATCTTGTTATCCTCGATGGCAACAATACAATACGTGCCTTGCAACTCTTTCTGTCACTGAGTAAGGACACCGCACGATTGAACCCAAAGCTAAGCACTTCTCCCATTGCAAGAACTACCAATCTAGTTGGCCAAACCAAACGGATAATTCGAAGAGACTTGCAAAGATAACTCAATCATACATAAAAGAATTCAGAGAAGATTCAAATATTATTCATAGATAAGTTGGATCATAAACCCACAATTCATCGATCTCAACAAACACACCGCAAAAAGAAGATTACATCGAATAGATCTCCACGAGAGAGGGGGAGAACATTGTATTGAGATCCAAAAAGAGAGAAGAAGCCATCTAGCTACTAGCTATGGACCCGAAGGTCTGAAGTAAACTACTCACACTTCATCGGAAAGGCTATGGTGTTGATGTAGAAGCCCTCCGTGATGGATGCCCTCTCCGGCGGAGCTCCGGAACAGGCCCGAAGATGGGATCTCGTGGATACAGGAAGTTGCGGCGGTGGTATTAGGTTTTTGGCTCCGTCTTTGGTCTAATGGGGGTACGTAGGTATATATAGGAGGAAGGAGCACGTCGGTGGAGCTTCGAGGGGCCCACGAGGCAGGGGGGCGCGCCCAGGGGGGCGCCCTCCACCCTCGTGACCTCCCCAGAAACTTCTTGGAGTAGGGTCCAAGTCTCCTGGATCACGTTCGGTGAGAAGATCACGTTCCCGAAGGTTTCATTCCGTTTGGACTCCGTTTGATATTTTGTTTCCTCGAAATACTGAAATAGGCAAAAAAAACAGCAATTCTGGGCTGGGCCTCCGGTTAATAGGTTAGTCCCAAAAATAATATAAAAGTGGAAAATAAAGCCCAATATAGTCCAAAACAGTAGATAAAGTAGCATGGAGCAATCAAAAATTATAGATACGTTGGTGACGTATCAGTCCTCTACTTTGTTGTTGCAAGTTTTACTTGGTTGCTACGGGCTGAGCAAGAACTGTTCTTACCTACGCATCAAAAACCACAACGTAGTATAGTGATTGCTTTTTGATCTTCAGAAAGAACCATGTTCATTGAAACCGATTCAACTAAAGTTGGAGAAACAGACACCCACTAGCCACCTGTGTGTGAAGCATGGCGGTAGAACCAGTCTCGCGTAAGCGTACGCGTAATGTGGTCTGGGCGGCTTCATCCAACAATGCCGCTGAATCAAGAATCAACTAGTGACGGAAAGCAATATGTATATACCCACGCCCACAACTCCTTTGTGTTCTACTCGTGCATATGACATCTACGCATAAACCTGGCTCTGATACCACTGTTGGGGAACGTAGTAATTTCAAAAAAATTCCTACGCACACGCAAGATCATGGTGATGCATAGCAACAAGAGGGGAGAGTATCATCTACGTACCCTCGTAGACCATAAGCGGAAGCGTTATGAGAACGCGGTTGATGTAGTCGTACGTCTTCACGGTCTGACCGATCCAAGTACCGAACGCAAGGCACCTCCGAGTTCAGCTCGGTGACGTCCCACGAACTCCGATCCAGCATAGCTTCGAGGGAGAGTTCCGTCAGCACGATGGCGTGATGACGGTGATGATGATGCTACTGATGCAGGGCTTCGCCTAAGCACCGGTACAACATGACCGAGGTGGATTATGTTGGAGGGGGGCACCGCACACGGCTAAAAGATCAACTGATCAACTTGTGTGTCCATGGGGTGCCCCCCTCCCCCATATATAAAGGAGTGGAGGAGGGGGAGGGCCGGCCCTCTACTATGGCGCGCCCTGGGGAGTCCTACTCCCACCGGGAGTAGGATTCCCCCTTTCATGTAGTAGGAGTAGGAGAGAAGGAAAGGGAAAAGAGAAGAGAAGGAAGGAGGGGGCACCGCCCCTCCCCTAGTCCAATTCGGACTAGGCCTTGGGGGTGCGCAGCCTCCCCTCTCTCTTTCCCCTAAAGCCCAATAAGGCCCATATACTCCCCGGTGAATTCCCGTAACTCTCCGGTAATCCGATAAATACCCGAACCACTCAGAACCTTTCCGATGTCCGAATATAGCCTTCCAATATATCGATCTTTACGTCTCAAACATTTCGAGACGCCTCGTCATGTCCCTGATCTCATCTGGGACTCCAAACAACCTTAGGTACATCAAAACACATAAACTCATAATATCGATCGTCATCGAATGTTAAGCGTGCGGACCCTACGGGTTCGATAACTATGTAGACATGACCGAGACTCATCTCCGGTCAATAACCAATAGCGGGACCTAGATCCTCATATTGGCTCCTACATATTATACGAAGATCTTTATCGATCAAACAGCATAACGGTATACGTTGTTCCCTTTGTCATCGGTATGTTACTTGCCCGAGATTCGATCGTCGGTATCTCAATACCTAGTTGAAAGCACAAGTGCTCCCTGGGTGATTTTGGTGATTAATGAAAACATATCTCTTGTTGGACTAACACTTTTACCTAGTATGTTTCAGATGAGTTCAACAATGAAGTGGCATGGACTAGAGGATGTGGAACCCCTTCAAAATGCTAAGGACACAGGATTGGCCCCAGCTCCAACCTCAAGACTCCATATTTTCTATCTTGGTGATCCAAGATCACATTGAGTCTATAGGAAAGCCAATACTATTAAGAAGGGATGAGGTGTTGCTTAATGGCTTGCTTGCTCAAAGTGCTTAGTGATATGCTCCAAAGCCCTCAACCACTTTCTCACTTCCAAATATGTCCTAAACCAAAAGTCAAACTCGGCCCCACCGATTCTTTCTATCCGGAGCCACCGAGTTCAGTTGACATAGCCACTGCCAGAAACCATAATTAGTTCGGTCTCACCAATGGGATCTCGGTCTCACCGAGATGGGCTTGCAAACTCTCTGTTACCTATTGCAATATTTTCGGTCTCACCGAGATATGCAATCGGCCCCGCCGAGTTTGCTTGGACAACTCTCTGTTTCACTTATTACCCAAATCGGTCCCATCGAGTTTGAGTAATCGGTCAAACCGAGTTTTGGATTTACCCTAACCCTAGCACATCGGTTCCACCAAGTTGATCTAGTCAGTCCCACCGAAAACCCTAATGGTCACTAGGTTTGCTAAATCGGTCCGACTGAGTCTTTCACTTCGGTCTCACCGAGATTGGTAAATTGTGTGTAATGGTTAGTTTTTGTGTGGAGGCTATATATACCCCTCCACCCACTCTTCATTCGTGGAGAGAGCCATCAGAACATACCTACACTTCCAACCTATATTTTATGAAAGAGAACCACCTACACTTGTGTTGAGACCAAGATATTCCATTCCCACCATATGAATCTTGATCTCTAGCCTTCCCCAAGTTGCTTTCCACTCAAATCATCTTTCCACCAAATCCAAATCCTGTGAGAGAGAGTTGAGTATTGGGGGGACTATCATTTGAAGCACAAGAGCAAGGAGTTCATCATCAACACACCATTTTTTACTTCTTGGAGAGTGGTGTCTCCTAGATTGGCTAGGTGTCACTTGGGAGCCTCCGACAAAGATTGTGGAGTTGAACCAAGGAGTTTGTAAGGGCAAGGAGATCGCCTACTTCGTGAAGATCTACCGCTAGTGAGGCAAGTCCTTCGTGGGTGATGGCCATGATGGGATAGACAAGGTTGCTTCTTCGTGGACCCTTCATGGGTGGAGCCCTCCGTGAACTCGCGCAACCGTTACCCTCCATGGGTTGAAGTCTCCATCAACGTGGATGTACGATAGCACCACCTATCGGAACCACGACAAAAACATCCGTGTCTCAAATTGCGTTTGAATTCTCCAAACCCTTCCCTTTACATACTTGCAAGTTGCATGATTTACTTTCCGCTGCTCATATACTCTGTGCATGCTTGCTCGATATGTATTGTGTTTGTTAAACTAGTGCCTAAGCTCCACTTCAACTTAAAGAAATTAAAAACTGCAACTTTTGGCACTTAGTGTCTAATCACCCCCCCCCTCTAGACACCTCTTCTCGATCCTTTCAATTGGTATCAGAGCTTTGGTCTCCATTGCCTTGGTTTAAACACCATTGGAGGAAGATGGATGAGTCTACTTTGGGGAGTCTTAGACATAGAGTGCCTATTCTTGATGGAGAATATTTTCATGAGTGGAAAAATGAAATGCTTGAGATTTTCAATGAATATCACTTGAACAAGTATATTTCTAGCCCTTGTGCACCTCATGTTGATCCCATGCATCCTACCCTTGAGGAATCAATTGACATGATTCGCAATCTTAGAACTATTAATCTTATCACTAGAGGCTTGCCTAGAAACTTGATTGGATGTTTGCCTACTCTTAAGTGTGCCTACACCATATGGAAATTTCTTGAGGAATTCTTTCCAAATTATTCCTTGAAAGATCTACATGAAATTCTCCATAAGTCTATTGCCTTGATTAAGATGAGTTCCAATGATCCCAAATTTGGTGACTGCTTATTTGAGCTTACTAATCTTACGAGTGCCAAAGGAGATGTTGGAATCATTAGCAATATCATTTCTAGAGCTATTAGAATTCATAAGGATAACTATAGAAATGATCATTTATCTAACGAATTGCCCTCTCTAGGAATTGATCAATCACAAGATGATGTTGAACATGAATACTCGAATGAGGATGATGATGATAGTAACTATGATCTCGATGATGCAATGAGACACTTTGGTCTTATGGCAAATCTTCGCGGCTACATGACTGGAGGAAAGGAATGGGTCCTTGATAGTGGATGTACTGATCATATGACCGGAGATAAAGACATGTTCCGTGAGCTTGCTGAAAATGACGGCCCTCGAAAGTATGTCACTTTTGGTGATAATTCAAAGGGTAAGGTGGTTGGCCTTGGTAAAGTGGCCATCTCACATGATAGCTCCATACAAAATGTCATGCTCGTTGAATCTCCTGGCTACAACTTACTTTCGGTATCTAGACTTGCTGATTTCGGTTTCAATGTCCTATTTACTGAAGTAGACTGCAAAGTGTTTCGTAGAGATAATCATAAAATGGTCTTTACCGGTATACGTAGAGGAGATCTTTACATTGTTGATTTCACTAAAAAGGCTCAACCTAAAACTTGCTTAATTGCTAAATCTTCTAAAGGCTGGTTGTGGCATAGAAGGCTAGGCCATGTGGGCATGCAAAACCTTGACAAACTCATTAAAGGAAATCATATCATTGGCGTTAACGATGTCATATTTGACAAGGATAGACTTTGTAGTGCTTGTCAAGTAGGGAAACAAGTTGGAGGAAGTCATTGCGCTAAGAACATCATGACCACAAGAAGACCACTCGAGCTACTTCACATGGATCTCTTTGGTCCAAATGCCTACAAGAGTCTCGGTGGTAACTCATTTGTTCTGGTCATAGTTGATGATTTTTCAAGATTTACGTGGGTGTTCTTTCTTGATGACAAATCACAGGTCCAAAAGATCTTCAAAAACTTTGCTAGGAAGGCCCAAAATCAATTTGACGTGAAGATCAATAAGGTTCGAAGCAACAACGGAACGGAGTTCAAGAACGCAAATGTGGACACCTTTCTTGACGAAGAAGGGATCACACATGAGTTCTCGGCTACGTACACACCTCAACAAAATGGAGTTGTTGAGAGGAAGAACCGGACTCTTATCGAGATGGCAAGAACGATGCTTGATGAGTACAAGACGCCAAAACACTTTTGGGCGGAAGCGGTAGAGACAGCTTGTCATGCAACAAATCACTTGTATCTTCACAAGCTACTCGGCAAGACGGCATACGAGCTCCTCACCGGTAACAAACCCCAAGTTGGATACTTTCGAGTATTCGGCTCAAAGTGCTACATTCTTGACAAGCATTGTCGTTCTAAATTTGCTCCTAAGTCTCATGAAGGTTTCCTACTTGGTTATGGCTCAAACTCTCACACATACTATGTCTACAACAATTTCACCCAAAAGGTTGAAGAAATGGTAGATGTGAAGTTTGATGAATCTAATGGCTCGCAAGTAGAGCAATTGCCAATTGATGTAGGAGACAAATATCCCTCGGAAGCAATCCAAGACTTGTCTATTGGCAAGATTCGTCCAATGGAGGTGAAGGAGAGTACCTCGTCCGTCCAAGTGGAAGCTTCTACCTCACGACAAGGTGAAGCAAGAGTTGATATGGAAGCATCCACGAGTGGGACACACCAAGAAGAAGAAAACGAGGAAGTCCTTCTCCACCACGACAAGAGAATGACAATGCCAACAATGAAGAAGGCCAAGAAGAAGAACAAGATGAAGAAGATGTTCAACAAAGACCCAAGCAAAAGCTTTCACGAGTTCGAGCAAGAATTGCTAAAGATCATCCCGTGGAGCAAATCTACAATGATATCCAAACCGGGAGGATCACTCTCTCAAAAACTCGTTTAGCCAACTTTTGTGAACACTATTCATTCATCTCTCGTATTGAACCTATGAAGGTTGAAGAAGCATTGGAAGATCTGAATTGGATAAACGCTATGCATGAAGAGCTAGACAACTTTGAGAGAAATCAAGTGTGGACATTGGTTGAAAAGCCCGACAACAACCACAACATCATCGGCACCAAATGGGTGTTTCGCAACAAGCAAGATGAAGATGGACAAGTGGTTCGCAACAAAGCGCGTCTCGTCGCCCAAGGCTACACACAAGTCGAAGGAATGGACTATGGTGAGACATATGCTCCCGTTGCTAGACTTGAGTCCATTCGCATCTTACTTGCCTCTGCTAATCACAAAAATATCACCTTGTACCAAATGGACATTAAAAGTGCTTTTCTAAATGGTGAAATTGAAGAGGAAGTTTATGTTAAGCAACCTCCCGGCTTTGTCAACCCTAAGAAACCTAATCATGTTTACAAACTTCACAAAGCCCTTTATGGTCTTAAACAAGCTCCTAGAGCATGGTATAAATGCTTGACCAAGTTCCTTATTGAAAAAGGCTTTGAAATTGGAAAAATAGATTCTACTCTTTTTACTAAAAGGGTTAATGGAGAACTATTTTTATGCCAAATTTATGTCGATGATATTATATTTGGATCAACTAACCCTCATTTTAGTGAAAAGTTTGGGAAGCTAATGTCGGAGAAGTTTGAGATGTCCATGATGAGTGAACTCAAATTCTTTCTTGGTTTGTAAATCAATCAAACTAAGGAAGGCACCTTTGTCTCTCAAATGAAGTACACCAAGGACTTATTCAAGAAGTTCAATATGCAAGAATGCAAAGGTATGACTACACCCATGCCTACTAGTGGACATCTTGATTTGACCAAAGATGGTGAACCGGTTGATCAAAAAGTTTATTGCTCTATGATTGGTTCATTACTATATCTATGTGCTTCACGTCCCGATATCATGTTAAGTGTGTGCATGTGTGCACGATATCAAGCTGCTCCTAAGGAATGTCATCTTAAGGCCGTGAAAAGGATAGTGAGATACTTAATACATACACCAAATTTTGGCATTTGGTATCCAAAGAGAGCTTCCTTTGATCTTGTTGGCTACTCTGACTCAGACTATGCCGGTGATAAGGTTGATAGGAAGTCCACTTAGGGTACTTGTCAATTCCTTGGTAGATCTCTTGTGTCTTGGTCTTCCAAGAAACAAAACTCGGTATCCTTCTCCACCGCTGAAGCGGAATACATTACAGCAGGTTCATGTTGTGCTCAATTACTCTGAATGACCCAAACTCTTAAAGATTATGGGATATTGATGTCTACTACACAACCTTCTTCTTGTAGATGTTGTTGGGCCTCCAAGTGCAGAGGTTTGTAGGACAGTAGCAAATTTCCCTCAAGTGGATGACCTAAGGTTTATCAATCCGTAGGAGGCGTAGGATGAAGATGGTCTCTCTCAAGCAACCCTGCAACCAAATAACAAAGAGTCTCTTGTGTCCCCAACACACCCAATACAACGGTAAATTGTATAGGTGCACTAGTTCGACGAAGAGATGGTGAAACAAGTGGTATATGGATAGTAGATATGGGTATTTGTAATCTGAAATTATAAAAACAGCAAGGTAACTAATGATAAAAGTGAGCGTAAACGGTATTGCAATGCTAGGAAACAAGGCCTAGGGTTCATAATTTCGCTAGTGTAAGTTCCCTCAACAATACTAACATAATTGGATCACATAACTATCCCTCAACATGCAACAAAGAGTCACTCCAAAGTCACTAATAGCGGAGAATGAACGAAGAGATTATGGTAGGGTACGAAACCACCTCAAAGTTATTCTTTCCAATCAATCCGGTTGGCTATTCCTATAAGTGTCACAAACAACCCTAGAGTTCGTACTAGAATAACAACTTAATACACAAATCAATCAAAACCCTAATGTCACCTAGATACTCCAATGTCACCTCAAGTATCCGTGGGTATGATTATACGATATGCATCACACAATCTCAGATTCATCTATTCAACCAACACAAAGGACCTCAAAGAGTGCCCCAAAGTTTCTACCGAAGAATCACGAGGAAAACGTGTGCCAACCCCTATGCATAGGTTCCCAATGTCACGAAACCCGCAAGTTGATCACCTTAACATGCATCAAGTGGCACATGGTATCCCATTGTCACCACAGATATCCACGGCAAGACATACATCAAGTGTTCTCAAGTCTTTAAAGACTCAATCCGATAAGATTACTTCAAAGGGGAAACTCGATTCATTACAAGAGAGAAGAGGGGGGAGAAAACATCATAGGATCCAAATATAATAGCGAAGCTCGCGATACATCAAGATCATGCCAAATCAAGAACACGAGAGAGAGAGAGAGATCAAACACTGTAACGCCCCGAGACCGATGTGCCACATGTCCTCCAGTTATTCGCTGTTGTTGCCTTGTCATTGCTTGCGTGTCATGCATTGCATATCATGTCATCATGTGCATTTCATTTGCATACGTGTTCGTCTCATGCATCCGAGCATTTTCTCTGTTGTCCGTTTTGCATTCCGGCGCTCCGTTCTCCTCCGGTGGTCATTTCTACCTTTCTTTCGTTTGGGGATTAAACATTTCCGGATTGGACCGAGACTTGCCAAGTGGCCTTGGTTTACTACTGGTAGACCGCCTGACAAGTTTCGTACCATTTGGACTTCGTTTGATACTCCAACGGTTAACCGAGGGACCAAAAAGGCCTCGTGTGTGTTGCAGCCCAATATCCTTCCAATTTGGCCCAAAACCCACCTAAACCCTCTCCATCATCTCGGTCGTTCGATCACGATCGCGTGGCCGAAAGCCGCACCTCATTTGGACTCTCCTAGCTCCCTCTACCTATAAATATGTGCTCCCCTCCCGAAATTCGCGGATGAAACCCTAACTTCGTCCTCTTCGCGCCGCCGGACACTTCTCCACCGTGCCGGACATGTCCGCGCCGCCCGCCGCAGCCAACCACGACGTGCCACGTCACCACCGGGCCTCTCTCTCTCCTCTATCTCTCCTCTCTTCTCAGCCCATCTCTCTCTAGCACAGCCCACAAACCCCACCTAGTTCCCCTCTGTCCGGAGCCGTCCGATCGTGATACGAGGGTCCGAAAAACGGACTAAAACCCCCCTCTCCTTGCCTATTCCTATAAATGGATACCCCCTCCTCCAATTTTGGAAACCCTAGCCATCACCCCTTGTTTTCCGCACCCCTCCACAGTGCCGCCGCCACTTGGCGCCTCCTCCTCCACCTCGAAGCCGCCGTGGCCCTGCAGGCCCACTGCGAGCCCATCCGGGCCCGAAGCGCCGCTGCTCCTTCCGCAGTGCCCGATCCAGTCTGGATCGAGGCAACTGCCTCCCCCTCGAGCGTCACCGGGAGTTTGCATTGCCCCGTCAGCTCGCCGTATGGTTGCCGGAGACCTCGTCACCAGCAAGCCTCGCCGGAGGACCTCCCAGGCCGGATCCCGCCGCCCTGCTCCTCTTTCCCTGGCCATCTCCTTCTCCTCCCTCCTCTAACCTCTCTCTATCTCCAGCCTTGTACAGGGACCCCCATGGCTGCCGGATCTGGGTGCCCCGTCATCGTCCTATCCGTTTTCGGCCTCCCCTGCCGCTGCCTCGCCCGGATCAGGCGGATCCGGTGAGCTGTTCGCCGCCACCGCCCACATCGGTTGCCTGCTCATTCCTCGCTTCAGGGACAAGCCGGCGAGCGTCGTCCCGTTGACCTCGAATGTGGCTGGGCTGCAACCGCACGGCCTTGCTCTGCCGCGTGGGCCTCTACAGCGGCGCCGACCCATGGGAGAGTTTCGGCCTGCCTCCCCGCATCTCCTTCCAGTCGGGCCATGCGAGGCCCAGCTCCGCGCCAGTGCCCGCATGGGCCACGACCAGACGAGGCCGTCTGCTGCTCCCTTCTCTGCCCAACCGGGCCAGGCCCAATGTGAGCAGCCCAGTCCCAGCAGATTCGGCCTGTCTCTATTTTTTTCCTGTCCAGCGGATTTAGCTATTTTCCCAGAAAGTGCCAGCTTTGCAGAAAAGTCCCTCTAGATCATGCATTTAATATCTCCACAACCGTGCATCGGATTAAAACAAGTTATATATGAAAGTTGCTTAGAATTTTGTGTAGATTAATAATATCCAACTTTCATCTATGTTTAAAATGCTTAAAATGCTGTTTGTTTAACTTTGCTCCTATGCCATGTTAAAATGCTTTAACTCATAACTAAATAACCGTAGCTCGGATTTTAATAAACTTTATATGTGAATGGGGTAGAATTTTGCCTAGTTTACCATGGTGCACTCATCTTTGCATGTTTAACAACTCTAAAATTGTGTTTAGGCCAGAACGTTACCAAACCTAATATATGCATATGGGGATTTACTGGAATTGTTGTTCGTTGCTTCCGGCCTCATTTAAACTTGCCTAGATAGATAGTTTCATTATGCTTAACCTCTTGCCATGCTAACAACATTTAATATTGTTGAGTACCTAAACGAGAGAGAACTAAATAAGCCATGTGGTGTTTTCTTCAATATGCAACTCCGTTGCATATTGTGCTCCACTTAAATTTGTAGGTTTGTTTGTGCACTTTGCCATGCCATGCTCCATTAAACCGGACATGCATCATAATTGTTTGTGCATCATGCCATGTCTATGTGTTGGTTGTTTACTATGTGTTGTGCTTCTTTCCGGTGTTTGCTTGTTTGGGTTGGTTCCGGTAACGTCGCGTTTGTGAGGACCCGTTCGACTACGCCCGTTTTTCTTCTTCATGGACTCGTTCTTCTTCCTTGCGGGATTTCAGGCAAGATGATCATACCCTCGAAATCACTTCTATCTTTGCTTGCTAGATGCTCGCTCTTTTGTTGTGCCTATGCTGTGATACCTACCACTTGCTTATCATGCCTCCCATATTGTTGAACCAAGCCTATAACCCACCTTGTCCTAGCGAACCGTTGTTTGGCTATGTTACCGCTTTGCTCAGCCCCTATTATAGTGTTGTTAGTTGCAGGTGAAGATTGAAGTTTGTTCCTTGTTGGAACATGGAGATGTTGTTCCTTGTTGGAACATGTTTACTTGTTGGGATATCACAATATCTCTTATTTAATTAATGCATCTATATACTTGGTAAAGGGTGGAAGGCTCGGCCTTATGCCTGGTGTTTTGTTCCACTCTTGCCGCCCAAGTTTCCGTCATATCGGTGTTATGTTCCCGGATTTTGTGTTCCTTACGCGATTGGGCTATTATGGGAACCCCTTGACAGTTCGCCTTGAGTAAAACTCCTCCAGCAATGCCCAACATTGGTTTTACCATTTGCCACCTAGCCTTTTCTTTTCCCTTGGGAGTCGCGCTCCTGAGGGTCATCATTATTTTAACCCCCCCTCCCGGGCCAGTGCTCCTCTGAGTGTTGGTCCAACCTGTCAGCTACCGGTGGCCACCAGGGGCAACTCTGGGCTGGCCCACCCGTACCTAAGACAATTTGAGTGTGCCCTGAGAAAGAGATATGTGCAGCTCCTATCGGGATTTGTCAGCACATTCGGGCGGTGTTGCTAGTTTAGTTTTACCCTATCAAAATGTCTTGTAGAACCGGGATACCGAGTCTGATCGGAATGTCTCGGGAGGAGGTCTATTCCTTCATTGACCGTGAGAGCTTGTGATGGGCTAAGTTGGGACTCCCCTGCAGGGATTTGAACTTTTGAAAGCCATGCCCGCGGTTATGGGCAGATGGGATTTTGTTAATGTCTGGTTGTAGATAACTTGAACCTTAACTTAATTAAAATGCACCAACCGCGTGCGTAACCGTGATGGTCTCTTTCCGGCGGAGTCCGGGAAGTGAACACGATGTTGGAGTTATGCTTGACGTAGGTTGTTTTAGGATCACTTCTTGATCATACTTTCTCGAACGTGCTTTGCCTTCTCTTCTCGCTCTCATTTGCGTATGTTAGCCACCATATATGCTAGTCACTTGCTGCAGCTCCACCTCATACCTTTTACCTTACCCATAAGCTTAAATAGTCTTGATCGCGAGGGTGTGAGATTGCTGAGTCCCCGTGACTCACAGATACTTCCAAAACCAGCTTGCAGGTGTCGTTGAACCGTGCAGATGACGCAACCAAGCTCAAGGAGGAGCTCATTGAAGATCTTGTCCTTTGTGTTGTTTCGTTCTAGTTGATCAGTAGTGGAGCCCAGTTGGGGTCGATCGGGGACCTTGTCGCATTTGGGGTTCTTCTTTTATTTTGGTTCCGTAGTCGGACCTTGATTGTATTTGGATGTTGTAATGCTTTATTCATGTAATTGTGTGAAGTGGCGATTGTAAGCCAACTATGTATCTTTTTCCCTTATGTATTACATGGGTTGTGTGAAGATTACCTCACTTGGGACATTGCTTTCAATGCGGTTATGCCTCTAAGTCGTGCTTCGACACGTGGGAGATATAGCCGCATCGAGGGTGTTACAAGTTGGTATCGGAGCCTTCCCCGACCTTAGGAGCCCCCACTGATTGATCGTTTTTAGCAGCCGAGTTTGAGTCTAGAAAAAAATGTTTTGAGTCATTTAGGAATTATATATCGGAGAGTTTTGGAATTCTTTTTACTTCCCAGTCTCCTCATCCCTCTGGTAAGGCATCCTGACGTAGAGTTTTGACTCTTCTCTTCTCCAATTTCACAAAAAAAAATTAGGATCCCGCGGGTATCTTGGAATCCTTCCGATGGTTTTGTGACGAGAACATTGTCTTGGTGCCTCCTGTCAGGGGTTTTGTGGCAGTGTCCCGGGGAGTTGAGCTCCGAGGTGTTGTCGTCACAATTTTATCGTTGCAGTTCTGGAATACCTGAGTTTAGTACGCCGACATCGAAAATCTCTTTTATGCAGTTCGTTGGTGAGATAACCTCGACGCCACCCAGTACTGGGGCGGGAGTTCGGGAGTATTGCCATAACTCGTATAACGGATGCTTTTTGAAGGTTGAGGTAGACGATTTCCGAAGGTTTCTTGGTTATGTGTTGAAGGATGGATACAGCTGGATGTAGGATTTGCTAGTTTTAGGTGAGATATTATGCTTCCTCTGTATCCCCAACACCTGATTGCATAACCGGAAAGTTTCGGGAGTTTATAAGTGGGAATTCAAGTAGCTCTTAGGATATCTTTCCGACAGATGTATGATATGAAATTGGGGTTCAACGTCTAGTGGTCCGCCTATTCACAGTCGGTTTTACAGTGGTCTCGCTGTGTCTTAAAGAGTCCTTGGCTATGCCGACTCGGGGACGCTTCGTATGTCATGTGCACTGCCTTGTACATGATGGTGATGTACGATCGAGCCCGTGTAGGCCCCACCACGAAAACTTCGGACGAAATCTCTATCATATGTTTGTTCTGGCTTATTCTACAAGCCAATCCTTTGTTTTGTTTTTTTAGTTGTGGTATTCGAGTTGCTTCAATGTCTAATGTTGATTCCATACCTTCCCAAAATGGTGTTCTCATACTCCGATGTGAATACCAATCCTTCTTAATAATCGAGTTTGTCATGTCAATCCTTTTTCAACCGGTGTGCTTCTCTTCTAGTGGATCCGACCATTTCAACTTCTGCAAGATCAATTATCACTTCTTCTCAACGGTGTTTGTTTCATCCGTCTCCAAGTTGCCTTTGTTTTTCCCTCCCACCCACCCTTTTTTCTTCGAGGACTCAGAATTCTTAATCAAGTATCCATCTTATCGGTTATGAAGTCTCTCCATTCTTTTCCATAAATATTCTTATCCGGTGTTTCTCATGAAGATTCTAATGGAGCTTCAAGTGTTGTATTCTTCGATCTTTTCTTCTCCGGTTGATTCTATTCAAGCTTTTGGTGTTGATCATATCCCTTTTTCCTCGTTTCAAATGCCTCCTCATGTCGGTGCACCTTATATTCAGTCATTCCATGCTCGTTATTCTATTGTTCCGGAGTGCTCAATATATCTCGAAGATTCGTGTTTCCACTCTGCTTTCGTAATCCTTTCACGCTCTTTTGAGGTTGTTATCTCATTCAAGCTATTTTATTCAACCGGTGCTATCTCCTTTGTCAAGTAATCATATCAATGGTGTTTTCTTTCGAGTGGGCCCTAGCCCACAAGTCTTTTCCCAGGATCTTACCTGACTCTTCTAATTCTCCTGGAGATATCCTTAAAATTCTTTTCCAAGTTTGACGTAAGAATGAATTGTCATCAGTCAAATGTCTTTCTCCAAGATCTTTCAAATTCTTTTCATCGTTGACTCAACCTCTTCGTTTTGATTCTTCCGGAGTGTCTAAATAATTCATGGTGGTGTTCCTCATCGTCATTCTCTGCATTTGGAGACCGAAGAAGATTTTTCTCTCAATCTTGCTCCATTCTCTTCAAGATTTGTGATTCTAGCTTGTTGCCATCCTCTCATAATTATTTTCAATTGTGGAAATTCTTTTCACCCATCCGGTGCAATTCAAGAGTCTTTTCAGGTTGATTATCCGGAGTCCATCAATTCAGGTTTATTCATTCTCAGCTTTCAGTTATCATTCTCCAATCTTACCGGTGCTTCGTTCAAGTGACCTCTATTCGGCTCGTGATCTCCTCGTTCTCATGTATCTAAATTCTCTCAAGTATCCCCGTTCATTTCATAATTCTAACCGATGTTCCTTTATCTTCCTTTCGGTCATTTTAATTCTTACGGTGGTTTGCTCAAGTGTCCTCTTCCTTCTTCATCATATCAATTCATTCGTTGTTTCAATCCTACCGGTGGTCCATTAAGTTTATGTTATATCTCTCTTAATCCTTGATACGAGAATGAGTAGTAGGCCAAATCCATTATTTGTCATCAATTTAATTGGTGAAGGATGAGCATAAGGTAATTCTTATTCTTGTTTCATCAAAGAGATTAATTCTTTATTCCGGAGGTTCATCATATCACATTCTCAGTTCGAGATGCTTCATCTTTCTTTTCCAGAGTTCCTAGATTTTCCGCATTATCTCGTCACGAAGATCCATCTAAATCATTACAAGGATTCACCTTGTGTTGTCAACTTCTCTTTCCTTCCGTTTGATCATTCTTTTGTTTACCAGAGTTTCTTCACAAAGGTTCTACATGCTGGTTCATCAAGGACTTAATCCGTTCTCGAAACGTTCATCAAGATTATTTTCAGAGGAGATCAAGTTATCTTCATCTTGCTATCTGGAGTGCAATTCTTTCAACTGTATCATTGGAGGTGGTATTATGTCAGTCTTGATAATTTGAGTTCATGTTTCATGATTCACATGTTGTTAAGAATGAGGTATTTTAAATCCATCAATCTCGTCATTGGAGCTATCTTGGGTTATATTTCACCTAAAGCTTTCCCTAAGGATTGTTGCTATTTATGGTGATTATAATTGACCCAAGTTCTTCATTATCCTCCTGGTGATATAAGTTTCTCGTCTCCTTGTTCATACCAATCCAATTCTTTTTCCTGTGAGTGGCAGGTTGTCACCTCATAATTTTGAGATGTGTTCCATAAGACCATATCAAGTTTATTCTTTTCGTTGTGGGTTGTTCCAACAACTCCGTGTGAACCTTCTCCTTAAAATGCTTTTCAAGCTCATCGGAGGTAGAAGATGTTGTTTTCTTCTCCGTTCTTATGTTCCGACGATCCAACTTCTATTCTTTCATTCCGGAGGCATTGTGATGCTGCTCTCTGCAACCCATCTTCTTGTTTTGTCAGGATCGTGTTCTTTTTGTCCTTATCCTTTTAACCGGAGTGTCGTGCCCGCTTTTCAAGGTCTTCCCATCTTGTCAAGTTTTTGCCTCCCTTCTCAACCGGAGTGCCGCCTGAAATCGTTCTTACCCATTGTGCTATTCTTTCAATAGTTCCGGAGGCAGTGTATTGCTGTTTTCATCAAGTATCCCCTCATCTTGTCAAATTCTTATTCAATTCCTGTTATTTTCAACCGGAGTGCTGCTCAAATTATATCATTCTTAATCCTTCTCTATCTTGTTTTAACCGAAATGGTTTCAATATATGTCTTGCCCTTCAACCTCAAGGTTTTCGCAAGGTTCGTTGTTCCTCTTTTCTAACGGAGTGTTTTCGACTTTGTTCACCTTCGTTGTATTCTTTTCTTCAATTTGTTTAACCTCTCAAGGTTCTTTGGTCTCACTCGTTTGTCAAAGAAGCAACTTAGCATTACCTCTTCTCTTTCTCTTCCGTTTTCCCTCTGGTGCCATTCTAGATCTCGGGACGAGATCCTCTCGTAGTGGTGGAGTGTTGTAACGCCCCGAGACCAATGTGCCACGTGTCCTCCAGTTATTCGCTGTTGTTGCCTTGTCATTGCTTGCGTGTCATGCATTGCATATCATGTCATCATGTGCATTTCATTTGCATACGTGTTCGTCTCATGCATCCGAGCATTTTCTCCGTTGTCCGTTTTGCATTCTGGCGCTCCGTTCTTCTCTGGTGGTCATTTCTACCTTTCTTTTGTTTGGGGATTAAACATTTCCGGATTGGACCGAGACTTGCCAAGCGGCCTTTGTTTACTACCGGTAGACCGCCTGTCAAGTTTCGTACCATTTGGACTTCGTTTGATACTCCCAACGGTTAACCGAGGGACCGAAAAGGCCTCGTGTGTGTTGCAGCCCAACATCCTTCCAATTTGGCCCAAAACCCACCTAAACCCTCTCCATCATCTCGGTCGTTCGATCACGATCGTGTGGCCGAAAACCGCACCTCATTTGGACTCTCCTAGCTCCCTCTACCTATAAATATGTGCTCCCCTCCCGAAATTCGCGGATGAAACCCTAACTTCGTCCTCTTCGTGCCGCCGGACACTTCTCCACCGCGCTGGACATGTCCGCGCCGCCCGCCGCAGCCAACCACGACGTGCCACGTCACCACCGGGCCTCTCTCTCTCCTCTCTTCTCAGCCCATCTCTCTCTAGCACAGCCCACAAACCCCACCTAGTTCCCCTCCGTCCGAGCCGTCCGATCAAGATCCGAGGGTCCGAAAAACGGAATAAACCCCCCCTCTCCTTGCCTATTCCTATAAATGGATACCCCCTCCTCCAATTTTGGAAACCCTAGCCATCACCCCTTGTTTTCCGCACCCCTCCACAGTGCCGCCGCCACTTGGCGCCTCCTCCTCCACCTCGAAGCCGCTGTGGCCCTGCAGGCCCACCGCGAGCCCATCCGGGCCCGAAGCGCCGCTGCTCCTTCCGCAGTGCCCGATCCAGTCTGGATCGAGGCAATTGCCTCCGCCCTGAGCGTCGCAGGGAGTTTGCATCGCCCCGTCAGCTCGCCGTACGGTCGCCGGAGACCTCGTCACCGGCAAGCCTCGCCGAAGGACCTCCCAGGCCGGATCCCACCTCCCTGCTCCTCTTTCCCTGGCCATCTCCTTCTCCTCCCTCCTCTAACCTCTCTCTATCTCCAGCCTTGTACAGGGACACCCATGGCTGCCGGATCTGAGTGCCCCGCCGTCGTCCTAGCTGTTTTCGGCCTCCCCTGCCGCTGCCTCGCCCGGATCAGGCGGATCCGGTGAGCTGTTCGCCGCCGCCGCCCGCATCGGTTGCCTGCTCATTCCTCGATTCAGGGACGAGCCGGCGAGCGCCGTCCCGTTGACCTCGAATGTGGCTGGGCTGCAACCGCACGGCCTCGCTCTGCCGCATGGGCCTCTACAGCGGCGCCGACCCACGGGAGAGTTTCGGCCTGCCTCCCCGCATCTCCTTCCAGTCGGGCCATGCGAGGCCTAGCTCCGTGCCAGTGCCCGCGTGGGCCATGACCAGATGAGGCCGTCTGCTGCTCCCTTCTCTGCCCAACCGGGCCAGGCCCAATGTGAGCAGCCCAGTCCCAGCAGATTCGGCCCGTCTCTATTTTTTTCCTGTCCAGCGGATTTAGCTATTTTCCCAGAAAGTGCCAGCTTTGCAGAAAAGTCCCTCTAGATCATGCATTTAATATCTCCACAACCGTGCATCGGATTAAAACAAGTTATATATGAAAGTTGCTTAGAATTTTGTGTAGATTAATAATATCCAACTTTCATCTATGTTTAAAATGATTAAAATGCTGTTTGTTTAACTTTGCTCCTATGCCATGTTAAAATGCTTTAACTCATAACTAAATAACCGTAGCTCGGATTTTAATAAACTTTATATGTGAATGGGGTAGAATTTTGCCTAGTTTACCATGGTGCACTCATCTTTGCATGTTTAACAACTCTAAAATTGTGTTTAGGGCAGAACAGTACCAAACCTAATATATGCATATGGGGATTTACCGGAATTGTTGTTCGTTGCTTCCGGCCTCATTTAAACTTGCCTAGATAGATAGTTTCATTATGCTTCACCTCTTGCCATGCTAACAACATTTAATATTGTTGAGTACCTAAACGAGAGAGAACTAAATAAGCCATGTGGTGTTTTCTTCAATATGAAACTCCGTTGCATATTGTGCTCCACTTAAATTTGTAGGTTTGTTTGTGCACTTTTCCATGCCATGCTCCATTAAACCGGACATGCATCATAATTGTTTGTGCATCGTGCCATGTCTATGTGTTGGTTGTTTACTATGTGGTGTGCTTCTTTCCGGTGTTTGCTTCTTTGGGTTGGTTCCGGTAACGTCGCGTTTGTGAGGACCCGTTCGACTACGCCCGTTTGTCTTCTTCATGGACTCGTTCTTCTTCCTGGCGGGATTTCAGGCAAGATGATCATACCCTCGAAATCACTTCTATCTTTGCTTGCTAGATGCTCGCTCTTTTGCTGTGCCTATGCTGCGATACCTACCACTTGCTTATCATGCCTCCCATATTGTTGAACCAGGCCTATAACCCACCTTGTCCTAGCGAACCGTTGTTTGCCTATGTTACCGCTTTGCTCAGCCCCTCTTATAGTGTTGTTAGTTGCAGGTGAAGATTGAAGTTTGTTCCTTGTTGGAACATGCAGATGTTGTTCCTTGTTGGAACATGTTTACTTGTTGGGATATCACAATATCTCTTATTTAATTAATGCATCTATATACTTGGTAAAGGGTGGAAGGCTCGGCCTTATGCCTGGTGTTTTGTTCCACTCTTGCCGCCCTAGTTTCCGTCATATCGGTGTTATGTTCCCGGATTTTGCGTTCCTTACGCGGTTGGGCTATTATGGGAACCCCTTGATAGTTCGCCTTGAGTAAAACTCCTCCAGCAATGCCCAACATTGGTTTTACCATTTGCCACCTAGCCTTTTCTTTTCCCTTGGGAGTCGCGCTCCTGAGGGTCATCATTATTTTACCCCCCCCCCCCGCCCCCCCCCCCCCGAGCCAGTGCTCCTCTGAGTGTTGGTCCAACCTGTCAGCTGCCGGTGGCCACCAGGGGCAACTCTGGGCTGGCCCACCTGTACCTAAGACAATCTGAGTGTGCCCTGAGAAAGAGATATGTGCAGCTCCTATCGGGATTTGTCGGCACATTTGGGCGGTGTTGCTTGTTTAGTTTTACCCTGTCGAAATGTCTTGTAGAACCGGGATACCGAGTCTGATCGGAATGTCTCGGGAGGAGGTCTATTCCTTCATTGACCGTGAGAGCTTGTGATGGGCTAAGTTGGGACTCCCCTGCAGGGATTTGAACTTTCGAAAGCCGTGCCCGTGGTTATGGGCAGATGGGAATTTGTTAATGTCCGGTTATAGATAACTTGAACCTTAACTTAATTAAAATGCATCAACCGCATGTGTAACCGTGATGGTCTCTTTCCGGCGGAGTCCGGGAAGTGAACACGGTGTTGGAGTTATGATTGACGTAGGTTGTTTTAGGATCACTTCTTGATCATACTTTCTCGAACGTGCTTTGCCTTCTCTTCTCGCTCTCATTTGCGTATGTTAGCCACCATATATGCTACTCGCTTGCTGCAGCTCCACCTCATACCTTTTACCTTACCCATAAGCTTAAATAGTCTTGATCGCGAGGGTGTGAGATTGCTAAGTCCCCGTGACTCACAGATACTTCCAAAACCAGCTTGCAGGTGTCGTTGAACCGTGCAGATGACGCAACCAAGCTCAAGGAGGAGCTCGTTGAAGATCTTGTCCTTTGTGTTGTTTCGTTCTAGTTGATCAGTAGTGGAGCCCAGTTGGGGTCGATCGGGGACCTTGTCGCATTTGGGGTTCTTCTTTTATTTTGGTTCCGTAGTCGGACCTTGATTGTATTTGGATGTTGTAATGCCTTATTCATGTAATTGTGTGAAGTGGCGATTGTAAGCCAACTATGTATCTTTTTCCCTTATGTATTACATGGGTTGTGTGAAGATTACCTCACTTGCGACATTGCTTTCAATGCGGTTATGCCTCTAAGTCGTGCTTCGACACGTGGGAGATATAGCAGCATCGAGGGCATTACAAACACATAGCTACTGGTACATACCCTCAGCCCCGAGGGAAAACTACTCCCTCCTCGTCATGGAGAGCACCGGGGTGATGAAGATGGCCACCGGTGAGGGATCCCCCCTCCGGCAGGGTGCTGGAATAGGGTCCCGATTGACTTTTGGTGGCTACAAAGGCTTCTGACGGCGGAACTCTCAATCTATGTTGCGTTTTGGAAGTTTTAGGGTATATGGAGTTATATAGGCGGAAGAAGCACGTCAGGGGAGCCACGAGGGCCCCATGAGACAGGGGGACGCGCCCTAGGGGGGCGCCCCCCACCCTCGTGAGCACCTCGTTCCTTCCTTGACACGGGGTCCAAGTCCATCAGGTGTGTTTCCTTCCAAAAATAACTTCTCCAGTTGATTTCGTTCCGTTTCAACTCCGTCTGATATTCCTTTTCTTCAAAACACTGAAATAGGCATAAAACAGCAAATCTGGGCTGGGCCTCCGGTTAATAGGTTAGTCCCAAAAGTAATATAAAAGTGGATAATAAAGCCCAATATTGCCCAAAATAGTAGATAATATAGCATGGAGCAATCAAAAATTATAGATACGTTGGAGACGTATCAAGCATCCCAAGCTTAATTCCTGCTCGTCCTCGAGTAGGTAAATGATAAAAAGATAATTTTTGATGTGGAATGCTAGTTGGCATAATTTCAATGTAATTGTTCTTACTTGTGATATGAATATTCAGATCCGAAAGATTCAAGACAAAAGTTCATATTGACCTAGAAACAATAATACTTCAAGCATACTAACAAAGGAATCATGTCTTCTCAAAATAACATGGCCAAAGAAAGTTATCCCTACAAAATCATATAGTCTGGCTATGCTCCATCTTCACCACACAAAATATTTAAATCATGCACAACCCCGATGACAAGCCAAGCAATTGTTTCATACTTTTGATGTTCTCAAACTTTTTCAATCTTCACGCAATACATGAGCGTGAGCCATGGATATAGCACTATAGGTGGAATAGAATGGTGGTTGTGGAGAAGACAAAAAGGGAGAAGATAGTCTCACATCGACTAGGCGTATCAACGAGCTATGGAGATGCCCATTAATAGATATCAATGTGAGTGAGTAGGGATTGCCATGCAACGGATGCGCTAGAGCTATAAGTATATGTGTCGGTGTCAAAACCGGCGGATCTCGGGTAGGGGGTCCCGAACTGTGCGTCAAGGCCGGATGGTAACAGGAGACAAGGGACACGATGTTTTTTACCCAGGTTCGGGCCCTCTCGATGGAGGTAATACCCTACTCCTGCTTGATTAATATTGATAATATGGGTAGTACAAGAGTAGATCTACCATGAGATCAAGGAGGCTAAACCCTAGAAGCTAGCCTATGGTATGATTGTTGTGTATGGAGTTGATTGCCTACGGACTACAACCCTCCGGTTTATATAGACACCGGATAGGGTTAGGGTTACACAGAGTCGGTTACAATGGTAGGAGATCTTGAATATCCGCATCGCCAAGCTTGCCTTCCACGCCAAGGAAAGTCCCATCCGGACACGGGACGAAGTCTTCAATCTTGTATCTTCATAGTCCAGGAGTCCGGCTGAAGGTATAGTCCGGCTACCCGAACACCCCCTAATCCAGGACTCCCTCAGTAGCCCCTGAACCAGGCTTCAATGACAACGAGTCCAGCGCGCAAGTTGTCTTCGGCATTGCAAGGCGGGTTCCTCCTCCAAGTCCTTCATAGAAGATTGTAAACACCAAGAGTAGTGTCCGGCTCTGCAAAATAAGCTTCCACATATTGCCATAGAGAGAATGATATAAACACAAATCAAATCTGCTGACGTATTCCGCAGTGCGTCATCACACTACGGCCAAGTCCTTTACTCGAATCATTCTTACTTTTCCACCTCAGCATGTTTTGTGAGGCGGTTTCCTTGGCACGTCTTGTCAAAGCAGAGATCATGTACCCCCTTTACGGGATTCTCATCAATACGGATGTGGGTAACCCAACCGCGCCATTTATCACAGCGCTTGGGAGGGAAGCGAGTTTTACTAGGCTGGTGGGGACGCACAACCGCATCCGCCCATATAAGGGGATAAGGATCCACCTTTTTACCTACGCCTTCTTCCTCCTTTGCCTACCCATCTCCTGCGCGCTCGAGCTCCAGCGCCCAAGCCCGCACTTCCTACCTCAACCTCCTCCAGCAATGTCCGGAGCGGGAGGCAAGTGGATGGTCTCCTCCGTCATGGAGGGCCATGTCAAAAAGCTAAGGAAGGCCGGATACTTGTCCAAAGACATCGCGCACCGGCTTCCCGAGGAGGGGCAGCTTCTTCCCACCCCAAGGCCCCATGAGAGGGTAGTATTCCTTCCCCACTTCCTCCGCGGACTGGGTTTTCCACTCCACCCATTTTTCCGGGGGCTCATGTTTTACTATGGCCTGGATTTCCATGATCTGGCCCCGAACTTCGTCCTCAACATCTCGGCGTTTATCGTCGTGTGCGAGGCTTTCCTCCGCATCCGCCCCCATTTCGGCCTCTGGCTCAAGACCTTCAACGTCAAGCCCAAGGTGGTGCGTGGCAGCCAGGCGGAGTGCGGAGGCGCCATGGCGGGCAAGATGGCCAACGTCCTATGGCTCGAGGGCTCCTTCGTGGAGACCCTGAAGGGGTGGCAATCGTGGTGATTTTACATCACCGAGCCGCGCGATCCGAAATGGATCGCAGCCCCCGAGTTCCGATCCGGACCCCCCACGCGGCTTATGTCCTGGAAAGAGACGGGCTTGTCATGGGGCGACGAAAAAGAGGTGACCGGACTGCAGACATGCATCCAGTCCCTGGTGAGCAAGCCGATCAAGCTTGTCAATGTAATCCAGGTTATGCTCGTCCGCCGGATCCTCCCGTGTCAACAACGGGACTTTAATCTGTGGGAGTTCGAACCGGCGCAGCACCAAACCCTTAACAGGCTCTTCGACACGACGTATGAAGACGTCTGGAAGGTGCTAACCAAAGGCGCCGAGGCTCCCACGTCCGCTTCCGAGGACCGCGGATACAGCTCGCGGCGTCACGCTAGCGAGGTAAGCTATTTTCACCTTTTACAGGATGTTAAGTTTTTTCATAGTCTGACCCTATGCGGGATCTAAACTCCCTCACCTTTGACAGACTTGGCAGGCGCAGTCCGGATCGATTAACTGTCCGGCTCCCTTGCCTAAAGACCCAGCCCCTGCTCTCCTAGTGAAGCTGCTGGTTCCGGCGCCTTATGTGGTGCCGGAGAAGAAGGCCAAGAAGAAGAAGGCCACGGGGACTCGAAAGAGTGCCCGTATTGTGATGGTGTCGGACTCGTCATCCCACGAGTCCGAGACGCTCTCCTCCCATGAGAACGAGGAGGAGGAAGAAGAAAACTCTCCCCCTCCAGCGGTGGGAGGAAAGAAAAGGAAGGCCGCCCCAACGGGGGAGGCCGAAGGGTCCAGGAAGAGGAAGACCCCTCCGCCGAACTACTCCCCCGACGCCGAAGAGGACGAAGAGGAGTGGTCAGATAGGGCCAAGCGTCCGGCGAAATCGTAAGTATTCGGATGTCAGAGTAACTCATGACGTTCCTTTGTCGCACAGCTTTCCCTAATGTCGAACATAATTATGCAGCCCACCCCGGGCCGAACTCAACGAGTCGTCGAGCGGCTCCCTGGATTCTTCGGACGTGAACTCAGTTCCGCCCGCTCTCTCCCCTTGCACTGCGGACGACGCCGAAGTGGCATCGCAACGAGCTCCGGGGCAGGAGGAGGTGATCCTGGAGGAGCCACAAGGCGACCTCCCGGACCCCAGGAGTAAAGGGGACAAGACCCCCCAGGTCTCCAAGTCCGGCTTTGTGCCGGACACCGCGTCGGAATCTTCAACAGTTCCGGACCGCGGTAGGCGAACTCCTTCCAAGAGGAGCAAGCCTTCTGAGCCGGCGGCCTCCGTCCAACCGGAGGTGCCGGACAATCTGCTGGAGGTGCTTGACGGCACCTCCATCGACGAGGAGCACCGTGCTATTATGAGTACGGTGATCCAGAAGGTTCAGTCCGCCAAGAGCGGACTGAATGAAGCTTGTGCTAGCCTTCTAACAGGCTTCGAGGTAAGTAAAAATATGTAAAAATATTACCGTATAGATAGTAGCCCGTGATGCTCTGTTTGGCGTTCGGAAAGAAAAGCCGAATAGAGGATCTAGTAAATATCGCAGGAGTCTAACTAAAAAGGAGTCAATATATGTATGCAGGCTTCGCTGCTGGCCACCGCCGCACTTACTGCAGAGGTGGGTGCCCTGAAGCAGGGCCTCGAGCGGACCAAGCAAGAGCTCGGCCTTGCCAAACGGCAGCTCGAGGAGAAAGAAGGTAAGAGATACCTTATAGAAAAATGCCTATGGGAAGGCGCAATTGCAAAAAATGACAGGAATATACTACTTATTGTAGGGGCCACAACTGAGGTGGCGACCCTCAAGCAGGCGTTGTCCGAGGTCAAGAAGAAAGCGGCCATGGAGCGCGCCGAGCGGGAGAAATTTGAGGCGCAGGTCAGCGAGGTGCGGCAAGAGCTTCAGGTTCTCATGCAAAAACATGAGAGTTTGGAGCTCGACTCGAAGATGCGAGCGTCCGAGCTTGCTGCGACCCTTAAAACTGCCAACTCTGCGAAGGCCGAAGCCCAGAAGGCCCTCCAGGAATTGGATGCGATGAAAAAGATAGCAGCGGGTAAGGCATTCTATATGCAAAGCAGACATATAAAATTATAATACTTGTTACTTACCCGAATCCGGAGCTCTCAAGGGGCATTCGCAGATCTTCCCCGCAGCGTATCCGATGCCGCCGCATTCTACCGAGCCGAGGAAGGCAGCTCGACGGAGAAGGTGTTCTGTCTCAGTACGCTGAGGCCGGACACCCTGTGCCCTTGAGTGACCAGCTGAAGCAGCTGGTCGAGCTCCACAAGGCAGCCGAACAGGCCCTGAAGGGCTTCATAGTTCGGCTGTGGCCTAGAGAGGCCCTGCCTGGGAGCTACTTCGGACTGGTGCGGCGGCTGGTGGAGGCTTGTCCAAGGCTCGAGGTCATCAAGCGCTCCGTCTGCATCGAAGGTTCCCGTAGGGCCCTTGCCCGTGCAAAGGTGCATCGGGGTAAGCTGGACGGTGAGAAGCTTGTGAAGGACGGGCTGCCGCCGGGGAAGGAGCATCGCAAGCCCGAGAACTATTACAAGGATGTTCTTGCTGGTGCCCGCCTTGTGGCGGATGAATGTACCAAGGATGTAATTTTTGAATGAACTCGCTCGTGTTATCCTGTGCGCTGAAAACTTATTCATATGCGCTAAGCAATGCTTGAATTTAAAATATTACTTTCTGTGCGTCCGTTTATCAAAAATTGAGAGATGGCCAGTCGTCGGCTTCTGCCCCCGTGCCACTAGTGCTGGGGTGTTCGGGATAAACCTGAGCACTCTTTTTCCCATGGTTGGGTCCTTCGAGGGAGGCGCTCAGCACAACGAACCAGGCAATCGGACTATAATGCTTGAACACTCTCACTTAGCCATAGAACTCTATAATTTTAAATTTCGGTGAAGCCCCTAGTTTGGAAGACCAAGTTCGGGGCGCTATCCACGCCTTGGCCGGACAAAGCTAGCTCCTCGCTCGAAGCGGCACAAGCCTTAAGGGACTCGAAAAACCTCTCGAACAACGACCGATCTCTCGCCACATCATGACAGTCAGTTTTAGCTTTCTCCACTGAGGTGCTTAACCCAGCTGAACCGGGGCACAATCACAGTGGTTCTCCTAGTGCTACCTTAGCCGATAGAGCGGAACGTAAGGCACCAAAACATAGGAGCCGGGCAAACCCAACTATTGACCCAAATCATGATTCGGAGCCGATGCATATAGTGCTATAAGTTCGGGGTGCCGCACTTGTGAAAGTGTACGGACTTCTCACACCATTATGAGGGGTACTAAAGCCCCTGGCGTGCTTGCCGTACCATGGTGTACGGGTGCAATCATGCCATTTAATGAACATATATATGAAAAGAGGATAATGCAAAAAATAGACAAAAAGCTATGCATTATTTATAGAGAGGCTATTTATCAAAGCCGAACGATACAAGTAGTGCGATAAGCAAAAAAAAGATATTGGACTATTGAATATGTCCTGACCAGGGGCAGGCCGCGGAATTGTATTTAAAACAGGTATACTGCTCGTAACAGAGACCACCTGGGAGTTCCATAATGCGGCTTGGCTTGTCTGCCTCCCTGGATCTTGCATCGTTTGTGCGGCAGTCGAATTGCCGAACAGGTCGTCTGAAGTATGGAGTCCTGAAAGTAAGAAAAAATTAAAAAAAAAGGAATCCGGCAGCCCCTAGTACGTTTTAAGCCGTATTTTGGGTGTGTCGTTATTGTTCCCCTTCCCCTGTGCCCATGGTATTTCAAGGGCGTAGTTATGTACGCGAGGTACTGGTTTCGCTATGTCACGAAGGATGGGGTTGGGGCCGCATTGCTACGCTTGCTCAGAGTGTGTCAAGCAGTCCTGCTGTGGGTTACTCCGGGTGCGCTTGGCAGTGTCTGGCTTTTTAATGGCCGGACTGGAGAATTGCCTGAGAAGGCTACTTTGTACCTCCACTATGAGAGCCGCCGTATGCTCCTCCGTACGAAGGGAGCGTTCGGTGTTTCCGTTGACCGTAATTACTCCTCGAGGGCCTGGCCTCTTGAGCTTGAGATATGCATAGTGCGGCACCGCATTGAACTTTGCGAATGCGGTTCGTCCGAGCAGGGCGTGATAGCCACTGCGAAACGGGACTATATCGAAGATTAACTCTTCGCTTCGGAAACTGTCCGGGGATCCGAAGACCGCGTCAAGTGTTATTGAGCCTGTACAGTTGGCTTCTACACCTGGTATAACGCCTTTAAAGGTCGTTCTTGTGGGCTTAATCCTTGAGGGATCTATGCCCATTTTCCACACTGTATCCTGATAAAGCAGGTTCAGGCTACTGTCGCCGTCCATGAGGACTCTTGTGAGATGAAATCCGTCGGCGATTGGGTCGAGAACCAATGCGGCAAAGCCGCCATGACGGATGCTAGTGGGATGGTTCCTTCGATCAAAAGTGATCGGGCAGGAGGACCATGGGTTGAACTTTGGGGCGACTGGCTCCATCGCGTATACGTCCCGTAGCGCACGCTCCCGCTCCCGCTTGGGAATGTGGGTTGCGTATATCATGTTCACCGTCCGCACTTGTGGGGGAAAGCCCTTCTGTCCATTGTTGTTCGGCGGCTTGGGCTCCTCGTCGTCGCTGTGCAGCCCCTTGTCTCTGTTTTCGGCCCTTAACTTGCCTGCCTGCTTGAACACCCAACAATCCCTGTTAGTGTGATTGGCTGGCCTTTCGGGGGTGCCATGTATCTGGCACAAGCGATCGAGTATTCGGTCCAAACTGGACGGGCCCTGAGTATTCTTTTTGAATGGCTTTTTCCACTGACCGGATTTATAGCCTTTGAATCCGGCATTGACTGCCGTGTCTTCATTGCTGTCGCTATTAACGTGGCGTTTTTGCTTATTCCGATGTGTCCTGCCACTTTTGTCCTTGGTATCCGAATTACCGGGGTTCTTTGATAAGTTGTTACTGCGAGCTAGCCAGCTGTCTTCTCCCGCGCAAAAGCGGGTCATGAGTGTCGTGAGGGCTGCCATGGATTTCGGCTTTTCCTGTCCCAGGTGCCGGGCAAGCCACTCGTCGCGGATGTTATGCTTGAAGGCTGCTAGGGCCTCTGCGTCCGGACAGTCGACTATCTGGTTTTTCTTTGTTAGGAACCGTGTCCAGAATTGTCTGGCCGATTCCTCTGGCTGCTGAATTATGTGGCATAAGTCATCGGCATCCGGCGGTCGCACGTAAGTGCCCTGGAAGTTGTCGAGGAATGCGGCTTCCAGGTCCTCCCAAGAACCGATTGAGTCTGCTGGCAAGCTGTTAAGCCAATGCCGGGCCGGTCCTTTAAGTTTGAGCGGGAGGTATTTGATGGCGTGTAGATCATCGCCGCGTGCCATGTGGATGTGAAGGAGATAATCTGCGATCCATACCGCCGGATCTGTTGTGCCATCATATGACTCGATTGTTGGGGAACGTAGTAATTTCAAAAAAATTCCTACGCACACGCAAGATCATGGTGATGCATAGCAACGAGAGGGGAGAGTGTGATCTACGTACCCTTGTAGATCAACAACGGAAGCGTTTGGTTGATGTAGTCGTACGTCTCCACGGCCCGACCGATCAAGCACCGAAACTACGGCACCTCCGAGTTCTAGCACACGTTCAGCTCGATGACGATCCCCGGGCTCCGATCCAGCAAAGCGTCGGGGAGGAGTTCCGTCAGCATGATGACGTGGTGACGATCTTGATGTTCTACCGTCACAGGGCTTCGCCTAAGCACCGCTACAATATGACCGAGGTGGAATATGGTGGAGGGGGGCACCGCACACGGCTAAGGAATGATCACAAAGATCAACTTGTGTGTCTAGGGGTGCCCCCTGCCCCCGTATATAAAGGAGCAAGGGGAGGAGGCCGGCCGGCCCCTATAGGCGCGCCAGGAGGAGTCCTCCTCCTAGTAGGAGTAGGACTCCTACTAGGAGGGGGAAAGAAGTGGGGAGGGAGAGGGAAAGGGGGGCGCCGCCCCCCCTCTCCTAGTCCAATTCGGACCAGGGGGGAGGAGGCGCGCGGCCCACCTCTGGCAGCCCCTCTCTCTCCACTAAGGCCCATATGGCCCATTACTTCTCCCGGGGGGGTTCCGGTAACCCTCCGGCTCTCCGGTTTTCTCCGAAATCACCCGGAACACTTCCGGTGTCCGAATATAGCCGTCCAATATATCAATCTTTATGTCTCGACCATTTCGAGACTCCTCGTCATGTCCGTGATCACATCGGGACTCCGAACTAACTTCGGTACATCAAAACTCATAAACTCGTAATATAACTGTCATCGAAACCTTAAGCGTGCGGACCCTACGGGTTCGAGAACAATGTAGACATGACCGAGACACGTCTCCGGTCAATAACCAATAGCGGAACCTGGATGCTCATATTGGCTCCTACATATTCTACGAAGATCTTTATCGGTCAGACCGCATAACAACATACGTTGTTCTCTTTGTCATCGGTATGTTACTTGCCCGAGATTCGATCGTCGGTATCTCAATACCTAGTTCAATCTCGTTACCGGCAAGTCTCTTTACTCGTTTCGTAATACATCATCTCGCAACTAACTCATTAGTTGCAATGCTTGCAAGGCTTATGTGATGTGCATTACCGAGAGGGCCCAGAGATACCTCTCCGACAATCGGAGTGACAAATCCTAATCTCGAAATACGCCAACCCAACATGTACCTTTGGAGACACCTGTAGAGCACCTTTATAATCACCCATTTACGTTGTGACGTTTGGTAGCACACAAAGTGTTCCTCCGGCAAACGGGAGTTGCATAATCTCATAGTCATAGGAACATGTATAAGTCATGAAGAAAGCAATAGCAACATACTAAACGATCGGGTGCTAAGCTAATGGAATGGGTCATGTCAATCAGATCATTCACCTAATGATGTGATCTCGTTAATCAAATAACAACTCCTTGTTCATGGTTAGGAAACATAACCATCTTTGATTAACGAGCTAGTCAAGTAGAGGCATACTAGTGACACTCTGTTTGTCTATGTATTCACACATGTATTATGTTTCCGGTTAATACAATTCTAGCATGAATAATAAACATTTATCATGATATAAGGAAATAAATAATAACTTTATTATTGCCTCTAGGGCATATTTCCTTCAGTCTCCCACTTGCACTAGAGTCAATAATCTAGATTACACAGTAATGATTCTAACACCCATGGAGCCTTGGTGCTGATCATGTTTTGCTCGTGGAAGAGGCTTAGTCAACGGGTCTGCAACATTCAGATCCGTATGTATCTTGCAAATCTCTATGTCTCCCACCTGGACTAGATCCCGGATGGAATTGAAGCGTCTTTTGATGTGCTTGGTTCTCTTGTGAAATCTGGATTCCTTTGCCAAGGCAATTGCACCAGTATTGTCACAAAAGATTTTCATTGGACCCGATGCACTAGGTATGACACCTAGATCGGATATGAACTCCTTCATCCAGACTCCTTCATTTGCTGCTTCCGAAGCAGCTATGTACTCCGCTTCACATGTAGATCCCGCTACAACGCTTTGTTTAGAACTGCACCAACTGACAGCTCCACCGTTTAATGTAAACACGTATCCGGTTTGCGATTTAGAATCGTCCGGATCAGTGTCAAAGCTTGCATCAACGTAACCTTTTACGATGAGCTCTTTGTCACCTCCATATATGAGAAACATATCCTTAGTCCTTTTCAGGTATTTCAGGATGTTCTTGACCGCTGTCCAGTGATCCACTCCTGGATTACTTTGGTACCTCCCTGCTAGACTTATAGCAAGGCACACATCAGGTCTGGTACACAGCATTGCATACATGATAGAGCCTATGGCTGAAGCATAGGGAACATCTTTCATATTCTCTCTATCTTCTGCAGTGGTCGGGCATTGAGTCTTACTCAACTTCACACCTTGTAACACAGGCAAGAACCCTTTCTTTGCTTGATCCATTTTGAACTTCTTCAAAACTTTGTCAAGGTATGTGCTTTGTGAAAGTCCAATTAAGCGTCTTGATCTATCTCTATAGATCTTAATGCCTAATATGTAAGCAGCTTCACCGAGGTCTTTCATTGAAAAACTCTTATTCAAGTATCCCTTTATGCTATCCAGAAATTCTATATCATTTCCAATTAGTAATATGTCATCCACATATAATATCAGAAATGCTACAGAGCTCCCACTCACTTTCTTGTAAATACAGGCTTCTCCAAAAGTCTGTATAAAACCAAATGCTTTGATCACACTATCAAAGCGTTTATTCCAACTCCGAGAGGCTTGCACCAGTCCATAAATGGATCGCTGGAGCTTGCACACTTTGTTAGCTCCCTTTGGATCGACAAAACCTTCTGGTTGCATCATATACAACTCTTCTTCCAGAAATCCATTCAGGAATGCAGTTTTGACATCCATCTGCCAAATTTCATAATCATAAAATGCGGCAATTGCTAACATGATTCGGACAGACTTAAGCATCGCTACGGGTGAGAAGGTCTCATCGTAGTCAATCCCTTGAACTTGCCGAAAACCTTTTGCGACAAGTCGAGCTTTGTAGACAGTAATATTACCGTCAGCGTCAGTCTTCTTCTTGAAGATCCATTTATTCTCAATTGCTTGCCGATCATCGGGCAAGTCAACCAAAGTCCATACTTTGTTCTCATACATGGATCCCATCTCAGATTTCATGGCTTCAAGCCATTTTGCGGAATCTGGGCTCACCATCGCTTCTTCATAGTTCGTAGGTTCATCATGATCTAGTAGCATGACTTCCAGAACAGGATTACCGTACCACTCTGGCGCGGATCTCACTCTGGTTGATCTACGAGGTTCAGTAGTATCTTGTTCTGAAGTTTCATGATCATCATCATTAGCTTCCTCACTAACTGGTGTAGGTGTCACAGAAACAGTTTTCTGTGATGCACTACTTTCCAATAAGGGAGCAGGTACAGTTACCTCGTCAAGTTCTACTTTCCTCCCACTCACTTCTTTCGAGAGAAACTCCTTCTCTAGAAAGTTTCCGAACTTAGCAACAAAAGTCTTGCCTTCGGATCTGTGATAGAAGGTGTATCCAATAGTTTCCTTTGGATATCCTATGAAGACACATTTCTCCGATTTGGGTTCGAGCTTATCAGGTTGAAGCTTTTTCACATAAGCATCGCAGCCCCAAACTTTCAGAAACGACAACTTTGGTTTCTTGCCAAACCACAGTTCATAAGGCGTCGTCTCAACGGATTTTGATGGTGCCCTATTTAACGTGAATGCGGCCGTCTCTAGAGCGTATCCCCAAAACGATAGCGGTAAATCAGTAAGAGACATCATAGATCGCACCATATCTAGTAAAGTACGATTACGACGTTCGGACACACCATTACGCTGTGGTGTTCCGGGTGGCGTGAGTTGCGAAACTATTCCACAATTTTTCAAATGTACACCAAACTCGTAACTCAAATATTCTCCTCCACGATCAGATCGTAGGAATTTTATTTTCTTGTTACGATGATTTTCTACTTCACTCTGAAATTCTTTGAACTTTTCAAATGTTTCAGACTTGTGTTTCATTAAGTAGATATACCCATATCTGCTTAAGTCATCTGTGAAGGTGAGAAAATAACGATATCCGCCACGAGCCTCAATATTCATCGGACCACATACATCTGTATGTATGATTTCCAACAAATCTGTTGCTCTCTCCATAGTACCGGAGAACGGTGTTTTAGTCATCTTGCCCATGAGGCACGGTTCGCAAGTACCAAGTGATTCATAATCAAGTGGTTCCAAAAGTCCATCAGTATGGAGTTTCTTCATGCGCTTTACACCGATATGACCTAAACGGCAGTGCCACAAATAAGTTGCACTATCATTATTAACTCTGCATCTTTTGGCTTCAACACTATGAATATGTGTGTCACTACTATCGAGATTCGTCAAAAATAGACCACTCTTTAAGGGTGCATGACCATAAAATATATTACTCATATAAATAGAACAACCATTATTCTCAGATTTAAATGAATAACCGTCTCGCATCAAACAAGATCCAGATATAATGTTCATGCTTAACGCTGGCACCAAATAACAATTATTTAGGTCTAATATTAATCCCGAAGGTAGATGTAGAGGTAGCGTGCCGACTGCGATCACATCGACTTTGGAACCGTTTCCCACGGGCATCGTCACCTCGTCCTTAGCCAATCTTCGCTTAATCCGTAGTCCCTATTTCGAGTTGCAAATATTAGCAACAGAACCAGTATCAAATACCCAGGTGCTACTGCGAGCATTAGTAAGGTACACATCAATAACATGTATATCACATATACCTTTGTTCACCTTGCCATCCTTCTTATCCGCCAAATACTTGGGGCAGTTCCGCTTCCAGTGACCAGTCTGCTTGCAGTAGAAGCACTCAGTTTCAGGCTTAGGTCCAGGTTTGGGTTTCTTCTCTTGAGTAGCAACTTGCTTGCCGTTCTTTTTGAAGTTCCCCTTCTTCTTCCCTTTGCCCTTTTTCTTGAAACTAGTGGTCTTGTTGACCATCAACACTTGATGCTCCTTCTTGATTTCTACCTCCGCAGCTTTCAGCATTGCGAAGAGCTCGGGAATAGTCTTATTCATCCCTTGCATATTATAGTTCATCACGAAGCTCTTGTAGCTTGGTGGCAGTGATTGGAGAATTCTGTCGATGACGCAATCATCTGGAAGATTAACTCCCAATTGAATCAAGTGATTATTATACCCAGACATTTTGAGTATATGCTCACTGACAGAACTGTTCTCCTCCATCTTGCAGCTATAGAACTTATTGGAGACTTCATATCTCTCAATCCGGGCATTTGCTTGAAATATTAACTTCAACTCCTGGAACATCTCATATGCTCCATGACGTTCAAAACGTCGTTGAAGTCCCGATTCTAAGCCGTAAAGCATGGCACACTGAACTATCGAGTAGTCATCAGCTTTGCTCTGCCAGACGTTCATAACATCTGGTGTTGCTCCAGCAGCAGGCCTGGCACCCAGCGGTGCTTCCAGGACGTAATTCTTCTGTGCAGCAATGAGGATAATCCTCAAGTTACGGACCCAGTCCGTGTAATTGCTACCATCATCTTTCAACTTTGCTTTCTCAAGGAACGCATTAAAATTCAACGGAACAACAGCACGAGCCATCTATCTACAATCAAGCATAAACAAGCAAGATACTATCAGGTACTAAGTTTCATGATAAATTTAGGTTCAATTAATTTACTTAAAGAACTCCCACTTAGATAGACATCCCTCTAATCCTCTAAGTGATTACGTGACCCAAATCAACTAAACCATGTCCGATCATCACGTGAGATGGAGTAGTTTCATTGGTGAACATCACTATGTTGATCATATCTACTATATGATTCACGCTCGACCTTTCGGTCTCCGTGTTCCGAGGCCATATCTGTATATGCTTGGCTCGTCAAGTATAACCTGAGTATTCCGCGTGTGCAACTGTTTTGCACCCGTTGTATTTGAACGTAGAGCCTATCACACCCGATCATCACGTGGTGTCTCAGCACGAAGAACTTTCGCAACGGTGCATACTCAGGGAGAACACTTCTTGATAATTAGTGAGAGATCATCTTATAATGCTACCGTCAATCAAAGCAAGATAAGATGCATAAAAGATAAACATCACATGCAATCAATATAAGTGATATGATATGGCCATCATCATCTTGTGCTTGTGATCTCCATTCGAAGCACCGTCGTGATCACCATCGTCACCGGCGCGACACCTTGATCTCCATCGTAGCGTCGTTGTCGTCACACCAATCTTATGCTTCCACGACTATCGCTACCGCTTAGTGATAAAGTAAAGCATTACAGCGCGATTGCATTGCATACAATAAAGCGACAACCATATGGCTCCTGCCAGTTGCCGATAACTCGGTTACAAAACATGATCATCTCATACAATAAAATTTAGCATCATGTCTTGACCATATCACATCACAACATGCCCTGCAAAAACAAGTTAGACGTCCTCTACTTTGTTGTTGCAAGTTTTACGTGGCTGCTACGGGCTTAAGCAAGAACCAATCTTACCTACGCATCAAAACCACAACGATAGTTTGTCAAGTTGGTGTTGTTTTAACCTTCGCAAGGACCGGGTGTAGCCACACTCGGTTCTACTAAAGTTGGAGAAACTGTCACCCGCAAGCCACCTATGTGCAAAGCACGTCGGGAGAACCGGTCTCGCGTAAGCGTACGCGTAATGTCGGTCCGGGCCGCTTCGTCCAACAATACCGCCGAACCAAAGTATGACATGCTGGTAAGCAGTATGACTTATATCGCCCACAACTCACTTGTGTTCTACTCGTGCATATAACATCAACATATAAAACCTAGGCTCGGATGCCACTGTTGGGGAACGTAGTAATTTCAAAAAAATTCCTATGCACACGCAAGATCATGGTGATGCATAGCAATGAGAGGGGAGAGTGTGATCTACGTACCCTTGTAGATCAACGACGGAAGCGTTTGGTTGATGTAGTCGTACGTCTCCACGGCCCGACCGATCAAGCACCGAAACTACGGCACCTCCGAGTTCTAGCACACGTTCAGCTCGATGACGATCCCCGGGCTCCGATCCAGCAAAGCGTCGGGGAGGAGTTTCGTCAGCACGACGGCGTGGTGACGATCTTGATGTTCTACCGTCGCAGGGCTTCGCCTAAGCACTGCTACAATATGACCAAGGTGGAATATGGTGGAGGGGGGTACCGCACACGGCTAAGGAACGATCACGAAGATCAACTTGTGTGTCTAGGGGTGCCCCCTGCCCTCGTATATAAAGGAGCAAGGGGAGGAGGCCGGCCGGCCCCTATAGGCGTGCCAGGAGGAGTCCTCCTCCTAGTAGGAGTAGGACTCCTACTAGGAGGGGGAAAGAAGTGGGGAGGGAGAGGGAAAGGGGGGCGCCCCCCCCCCCTCTCCTAGTCCAATTCGGACCAGGAGGAGGAGGCGCGCGGCCCACCTCTGGCAGCCCCTCTCTCTCTCCACTAAGGCCCATATGGCCCATTACTTCTCCCGGGGGGTTCCGGTAACCCTCCGGCTCTCCGGTTTTCTCCGAAATCACCCGGAACACTTCCGGTGTCCGAATATAGCCGTCCAATATATCAATCTTTATGTCTCGACCATTTAGAGACTCCTCATCATGTCCGTGATCACATCCGGGACTCTGACCTAACTTCGGTACATCAAAACTTATAAACTCATAATATAACTGTCATCGAAACCTTAAGTGTGCGGACCCTACGGGCTCGAGAACAATGTAGACATGACCGAGACACGTCTCCGGTCAATAACCAATAGCGGAACCTGGATGCTCATATTGGCTCCTACATATTCTACGAAGATCTTTATCGGTCAGACCGCATAACAACATACGTTGTTCCCTTTGTCATCGGTATGTTACTTGCCCAAGATTCGATCGTTGGTATCTCAATACCTAGTTCAATCTCGTTACTGGCAAGTCTCTTTACTCGTTTCATAATACATCATCTCGCAACTAACTCATTAGTTGCAATGCTTGTAAGGCTTATGTGATGTGCATTACCGAGAGGGCCCAGAGATACCTCTCCGACAATCGGAGTGACAAATCCTAATCTCGAAATACACCAACCCAACATGTACCTTTGGAGACACCTGTAGAGCACCTTTATAATCACCCATTTATGTCGTGACGTTTGGTAGCACACAAAGTGTTCCTCCGGCAAACGGGAGTTGCATAATCTCATAGTCATAGGAACATGTATAAGTCATGAAGAAAGCAATAGCAACATACTAAACGATCGAATGCTAAGCTAATGGAATGGGTCATGTCAATCAGATCATTCACCTAATGATGTGATCTCATTAATCAAATAACAACTCCTTGTTCATGGTTAGGAAACATAACCATCTTTGATTAACGAGCTAGTCAAGTAGAGGCATACTAGTGACACTCTGTTTGTCTATGTATTCACACATATATTATGTTTCCGGTTAATACAATTCTAGCATGAATAATAAACATTTATCATGATATAAGGAAATAAATAATAACGTTATTATTGCCTCTAGGGCATATTTCCTTCATCGATGTTTACGGGTTTGAAACCCTCTGGGATTTTATGATCCATTACTTCATTCGTGAAGCATAGCGGGTGTGCGGCGCCTCTGTACTGGGCTATATCACGATGCAGCTCGGAAGAGCTATGTCTGTTGTGTTCGGCTCGGCCGGATTTGTTGTATCCGGCGTGAAGATCATTGTCACATGCCGTAGGGCGCCTGCATGATCCGTAGATCGATCTTGTTTGTCTTGCCTTATCCTCCAGTATGTCTCGCAGGTCGGGCGCATTTTCCCGTGCCTTAGTTGAGCGGCGTCGGGGCATGGCTTGGGTGGAGGGCCGAGAGGCCTCTCTGTCGCGGCCGCGAGGTGGCCGGTCTGCCATGTCGTGCGCTGGTGATGTAGGTGCTTCCTCCTCTGATCGGGGTAGCAGCCTGCGCTTCGGGTAACTCTTGGAGGGGCGTTCGAGTTCATACTCTTCGACCGCAAGGACTTCAGTCCATCTGCCAGTTAGCAAATCTTGGGCAGCTCTAAGCTGTTGCTGCTTTTTCTTGAGGCTGCTTGCCGTGGCTAAAAGCCTGCGTTTAAAACGCTCTTGTTCGGCGGGGTCTGATGGTATGACGAATTCGTCGTCATCGAGGCTTGCCTCGTCTTCGGAGGGAGGCGTATAGTTATCATCCTCGACCTCTCGGTCTGCAGCTCTCTCATGAGGGCTGGCTTCTCCATCTTCCTGTGCCGAATCTTGCTGAGGTGGGTGTTCTTCGGTGCTATCCGGGGTAGTATTATCTCATGTGCCGGAATCACCGTTTTTGCTTTGGCGGGATTTAGAGCGGCGCCGCTGACGTTGGCGCTTTGGCTGTTTCTTGGGGGCGTCATCCCCCACTATTCCATCGCCATCTCCATCTTTTGGAGTATCCACCATATATATGTCATAGGACGAGGTGGCCTTCCAGCGCCCTACAGGTGCTGGTTCCTGTTCGTCTCCTACATCGTCGTCCATGCCGTCGATGTCTTCGGATCTGAAGTCAAGCATGTCGGTTAGATCGTCGACAGTGGCTACAAAGTGGGTGGTGGGTGGGCTTTGAATTTCCTCATCGTCCGTATCCCACCCTCACTGACCGTAGTCCGGCCAGGGCTCTCCTGATAAAGAGAGAGACTTAAGAGAATTCAGGATGTCGCCAAAAGGCGAATGCTGAAAGATGTCTGCGGCGGTGAACTCCATTATCGGCGCCCAATCGGATTTGATTGGTAGGGGCGCGGGGGGTTCGGAGCCCGGGGAGGAGTCCGGATCCTCGGAGTCACGGGTCGTGCAGAGTGCGGGGCTAGCGTTCGGCTCGATCGCTTTCAGGATTGCAGCCCCTGAGGTGACGTCCAACCGCTCATCCTCGATTGGCGCAATAGGCTCCGAGTTAGGGGTCGGAACCGATGCGTGTGCGGCCTCCAGGACACTGTCCGGAGGCAGAGCTAGATCATGTCCCTCGAGATAGTGCAGTGCTTGGTCGTGGCTCGAACCCGTCGAAGGTCAAGTATCCGTGGATGTCAGCCGTGTAGTTTAAGCTTCCAAACCTGACTTGATGGCCAGGGGCGTAGCTTTCGATCTGCTCCAGGTGGCCAAGCGAATTGGCCCGCAGAGCGAAGCCGCCAAAGACGAAGATCTGTCCGGGGAGAAAAGTCTCACCCTGGACCGTATCGTTGTTGATGATCAAAGGAGCCATCGGTCCTAAGGGCGACGACACAGAGGAACCCTCAATCAAAGCACCAATGTCGGTGTCAAAATCGGCGGATCTCGGGTAGGGGGTCCCGAACTGTGCGTCAAGGTCGGATGGTTACAGGAGATAAGGGACACGATGTTTTTTACCCAGGTTCGGGCCCTCTCAATGGAGGTAATACCCTACTCCTACTTGATTAATATTGATAATATGGGTAGTACAAGAGTAGATCTACCACGATATCAAGGAGGCTAAACCCTAGAAGCTAGCCTATGGTATGATTGTTGTGTATGGAGTTGATTGCCTACGGACTACAACCCTCCGGTTTATATAGACACCGGATAGGGTTAGGGTTACACAGAGTCGGTTACAATGGTAGGAGATCTTGAATATCCGCATCGCCAAGCTTGCCTTCCACGCCAAGGAAAGTCCCATCCGGACACGGGACGAAGTCTTCAATCTTGTATCTTCATAGTCCAGGAGTCCGGCTGAAGGTATAGTCCGGCTACCCGAACACCCCCTAATCTAGGACTCCCTCAATATGAAAGCTCGACAAAAGAAACTAGTGGGTGTGCATCCAACTCGCTTGCTCACAAAAACCTAGGGCATTTTGAGGAAGCCCATCATTGGAATATACAAGCCAAGTTCTATAATGAAAGATTCCCACTAGTATATGAAAGTGACAACATAGGAGACTCTATATCATGAAGATCATGGTGCTACTTTGAAGCACAAGTGTGGTAAAAGGATAGTAGCATTGTCCCTTTTATTTTATTTTATTATTTGGCCTTTTTGGCCTTTTTTTTATTTGGCCTTTCTTTTTTGGCCTTTCTTTTTTTCTTTTTTTGGGACAATGCTCTATTGAATGATGATCATCACACTTCTATTTATTTACAACTCGATGATACAACTCGATACTAGAACAAAGATGACTCTATATGAATGCCTCCGGCGGTGTACCGGTATATGCAATGAATCAAGAGTGACATGTATGAAAGAATTATGAACGGTGGCTTTGCCACAAATACTATGTCAACTACATGATCATGCTAAGCAATATGACAATGATGAAGCGTGTCATAATAACGGAACAGTGGAAAGTTGCATGGCAATATATCTCGGAATGGCTATGGAAATGCCATAATAGGTAGGTATGGTGGCTGTTTTGAGGAAGGATATGGTAGGTGTATGATACCGGCGAAAGGTGCGCGGTATTAGAGAGGCTAGCAATGGTAGAAGGGTGAGAGTGCGTATAATCCATGGACTCAACATTAGTCATAAAGAACTCATATACTTATTGCAAAAATCTATTAGTTATCGAAACAAAGTATTACGCGCATGCTCCTAGGGGGATAGATTGGTAGGAAAAGACCATCGCTCGTCCCCGACCGCCACTCACAAGGAAGGCAATCAATAAATAAATCATGCTCCGACTTCATCAAATAACGGTTCACCATACGTGCATGCTACGGGAATCACAAACTTCAACACAAGTATTTCTCAAATTCACAACTACTCAACTAGCATGACTCTAATATTACCATCCTCATATCTCAAAACAATTATCAAGTATCAAACTTCTCATAGTATTCAACACACTCATAAGAGAATTTTATTATTCTTGAATACCTAGCATATTAGCATTTTAAGAAAATTACCATGCTATTTAAGACTCTCAGAATAATCCAAGTGAAGCATGAGAGTTCATCTATTTCTTCAAAATAAAACTACCACCATGCTCTAAAAGATATAAGTGAAGCACTAGAGCAACAACAAACTACTCCGAAAGATATAAGTGAAGATCAATGAGTAGTTAAATAATTATTTAGCTATGTGAAGACTCTCTAACATTTAATAATTTCAGATCTTGGTATTCTATTCAAACAGCAAGCAAATAAAAATAAAATGACATTCTAAGAATAGCAAACATCATGTGAAGAAGCAAAAACTTAGGATCAACCGATACTAATCGATAATTGTTGAAGAAGAAAGGTGGGATGCCAACCGGGGCATCCCCAAGATTAGACGCTTGAGACTTCTTGAAATATTATCTTGGGGTGCCTTGGGAATCCCCAAGCTTGAGCTTTTGTGTCTCCTTAATTCCTCTCATATCACGGTCTCCCTAAATCTCAAAAGCTTCATCCACACAAAACTCAACAAGGACTCGTGAGATAAGTTAGTATAAACCATTGCCAAAACCTTATCATACTCTACTGTAGAAAATCACTAAAATTATTATTCAATATTGCATACTAAATGTCTCTGCATATTTAATAGTTCTATCCTCAAATAGAATCATTAAAGAAGTAAATATATGCAAACAATGCAAACATAACAGCAATCTGCCTAAACAGGACAGTCTGTAAAGAATGCAGCAACATCCATACTTACCTAGCTCCAAAAATTATGAAAGAAAATTACCACTGTATTAAATTTATCAGAGCTTAATATGCAAAATGTTTCAACATTTTATCACATTCTGACTTTTCTAGGGAATTATTGCAACAGCGGTAAACTTTCTGTTTTCAAACAGCAACATGTATACTTGTAACATAGGCATAGTAAAGGCTATCAATGCCACTTTTATTGAAATAAAATATGCAAAACATTATTCTAAATAACAGCAAGCAAATTCTAACAAAATAAGTTGACGCTCCAAGCAAAACACATATCATGTGGCGAATAAAAATATAGCTCCAAGTAAAGTTACCGATGGAAGTGGACGAAAGAGGGGATGCCTTCCGGGGCATCCCCAATCTTAGGCTCTTGGTTATCCTTGAATATTACCTTGGGATGCCTTGGGCATCCCCAAGCTTAGGCTCTTGCCACTCCTTATTCCATAGTCCATCGAATCTTTACCCAAAACTTGAAAACTTCACAACACAAAACTTAAAGTAGAAAACTTGTAAGCTCCGTTAGCGAAAGAAAATAAATCACCACTTCAAGATACGGTAATGAACTCATTCTTTATTTATATTGGTGTTAAACTTACTGTATTCCAACTTCTCTATGGTTTATAAACTATTTTACTAGCCATAGATTCATCAAAATAAGTAAACAACACATGAAAAACAGAATCTGTCAAAAACAAAACAGTCTGTAGTAATATGAATCAAACGTATACTTCTGGAACTCATAAAATTCTCAAATAAATTTCTGGACCTGAGTAATTTATCTATTAATCATCTTCAAAAATAATTAACTAAATAGCACTCTCCAAATAAAAATGGTAGCAATTCTCGTGAGCGCTAAAGTTTCTGTTTTTTTACAGCATGATCAACAAGACTTCACCCAAGTCTTCCCAAAGGTTCTACTTGGCACAAACACTAATTAAAAGCATAAAACCACATATAAACAGAGGATAGATGAATTATTTATTACTAAACAGGAACAAAAAGCAAGGGACAAAAATAAAATTGGGTTGCCTCCCAACAAGCGCTATCATTTAATGCCCCTAGCTAGGCATGATGATTTCAATGATGCTCATATAAAGGATAAGAATTGCAACATAAAGAGAGCATCATGAAGAATATGACTAGCACATTTAAGTCTAACATGCTTCCTATGCATAGGGATTTTGTAAGCAAACAACTTATGGGAACAAGAATCAACTTGCATAGGAAGGTAAAGCAAGCATAACTTTAAATTTGTAAGCACATAGAGAGGAAACTTGATATTATTGCAATTCCTACAAGCATATATTCCTCCCTCATAATAATTTTCAGTAGCATCATGAATGAATTCAAGAATATAACCAACACCTAAAGCATTCTTTTCATGATCTACAAGCATAGAAAATTTACTACTCTCCATATAAGCAAAATTCTTCTCATGAATAATAGTGGGAGCAAACTCAACAAAATAATTATCATGTGAAGCATAATCCAATTGAAAACTAAAATCATGATGACAAGTTTCATGGATATCATTATTCTTTATAGAATACAAGTCATCACAATAATCATCATAGATAGCAACTTTGTTCTCATAATCAATTGGAACCTCTTCCGAAATAGTGGATTCATCACAAAATAAAGTCATGACCTCTCCAAATCCATTTTCATCAATATAATCATCATAAATAGGAGGCATGCTTTCATCATAATAAATTTTCTCATCAAAATTTGGGGGACAAAAAATATCATCTTCATCAAACATAGCTTCCCCAAGCTTGTGGCTTTGCATATCATTAGCATCATGGATATTCAAGGAATTCATACTAACAACATTGCAATCATGCTCATCATTCAAATATTTAGTGCCAAACATTTTATAGATCTCTTCTTCTAGCACTTGAGCACAATTATCCTTTCCATCATACTCACGAAAGATATTGAAAAGATGAAGCGTATGAGACAAACTTAGTTCCATTTTTTTATAGTTTTCTTTTATAAACTAAACTAGTGATAAAACAAGAAACTAAAAGACTCGATTGCAAGATCTAAAGATATACCTTCAATGCTAACCTCCCCGGCAACGGCGCCAGAAAAGAGCTTGATGTCTACTACACAACCTTCTTCTTCTAGACGTTGTTGGGCCTCCAAGTGCGGAGATTTGTAGGACAGTAGCAAATTTCCCTCAAGTGGATGACCTAAGGTTTATCAATCCATAGGAGGCGTAGGATGAAGATGGTCTCTCTCAAGCAACCCTGCAACCAAATAACAAAGAGTCTCTTGTGTCCCCAACACACCCAATACAACGGTAAATTGTATAGGTGCACTAGTTCGGCGAAGAGATGGTGAAACAAGTGGTATATGGATAGTAGATATGGGTATTTGTAATCTGAAATTATAAAAACAGCAAGGTAACTAATGATAAAAGTGAGCGTAAACGGTATTGCAATGCTAGGAAACAAGGCCTAGGGTTCATACTTTCACTAGTGTAAGTTCCCTCAACAATACTAACATAATTGGATCACATAACTATCCCTCAACATGCAACAAAGAGTCACTCCAAAGTCACTAATAGCGGAGAACGAACGAAGAGATTATGGTAGGGTACGAAACCACCTCAAAGTTATTCTTTCCAATCAATCCGGTGGGCTATTCCTATAAGTATCACAAACAGCCCTAGAGTTAGTACTAGAATAACACCTTAAGACACAAATCAATCAAAACCCTAATGTCACCTAGATACTCCAATGTCACCTCAAGTATCCGTGGGTATGATTATACGATATGCATCACACAATCTCAGATTCATCTATTCAACCAACACAAAGGACCTCAAAAAGTGCCCCAAAGTTTCTACCAGAGAATCACAACGAAAACGTGTGTCAACCCCTATGCATAGGTTCCCAATGTCACGAAACCCGCAAGTTGATCACCTTAACATACATCAAGTGGCACGTGGTATTCCATTGTCACCACATATATCCACGGCAAGACATACATCAAGTGTTCTCAAGTCTTTAAAGACTCAATCCGATAAGATTACTTCAAAGGGGAAACTCGATTCATTACAAGAGAGAAGAGGGGGGAGAAAACATCATAGGATCCAAATATAACGACAAAGCTCGCGATACATCAAGATCGTGCCAAATTAAGAACACGAGAGAGAGAGAGAGATCAAACACATAGCTACTGGTACATACCCTCAGCCCCGAGGGAAAACTACTCCCTCCTCGTCATGGAGAGCACCAGGATGATGAAGATGGCCACCGGTGAGGGATCCCCCCTCCGGCAGGGTGCCGGAACAGGGTCCCGATTGACTTTTGGTGGCTACGGAGGCTTCTGGTGGTGGAACTCTCGATCTATGTTGCGTTCTGGAAGTTTTAGGGTATATGGAGTTATATAGGCGGAAGAAGCACGTCAGGGGAGCCACGAGGGCCCCATGAGATAGGGGGCGCGCCCTAGGGGGGTGCCCCCCACCCTCGTGAGCACCTCGTTCCTTCCTTGACGTGGGGTCCAAGTCCATCAGGTGTGTTTCCTTCCAAAAATAACTTCTCCAGTTGATTTCGTTCCGTTTCGACTCCGTCTGATATTCCTTTTCTTCAAAACACTGAAATAGGCATAAAATAACAAATCTAGGCTGGGCCTCCGGTTAATAGGTTAGTCCCAAAAGTAATATAAAAGTGTATAATAAAGCCCAATATTGCCCAAAACAGTAGATAATATGGCATGGAGCAATCAAAAATTATAGATACGTTGGAGACGTATCAGATATATGTGAAACATGTTCCATTGCTTTGTGACAATGAAAGTGCTATCAAGATTGCTCACAATCCCGTGCAACACTCTCGAACTAAGCATATCGAAGTTCGTCATCATTTTATTCGAGATCATGTTGCTAAGGGTGACATAAACCTTAAGCATGTTCGCACCGACAAGCAATTAGCGGATATATTCACCAAACCACTTGATGAGAAAGTGTTTTGCAGGTTAAGAGGTGAATTGAACATCATTGATGCTTCAAACTTGGAGTAGGAACTCCATTGGATACATGCAAGACTTGAGCTTGCGACTAATCTCTTGATATTTCTCTTATGATGATTATCTTATGTCTTGAGAATTTGCATCTTGCATGTTATCTAACGCTTGTAGGTACTTGAATGAATCTAATTCTATGAGATTGCAATTCACTCACATCTTGAGCAATCTCTACATCATCAAGTCTCTATACAATGGTGATTGATGACAAGGAAGCACGAAACCTTTCAAACATATCCTTTGACAAATTCTATGTTGAGTTTCATGATTGTCATGTTGGATACACAAGTGCTCTTCCTTGAGAAAACTAACCCATGTAGGTAGATGAACTCAAAATCCAAAGGGTGCTCCCAACTCTTGATGGGCTACATCAACCTTGAGCAACCCACACAAGTTCAACTACATGATCAAGATCAACACCGCCACCCAAGGTATGATATTCCATCTTAGAGTAGCTTTACTCCAAGTCATGAGTCAAAGCAACTCGACAAGATGTGAATACATCAATATACTTAAACGAAAAATGGTAACCCCATTTTGAGCTTAAACGATGAGTACGACCTATGATCAAGTGATCTCACTTGACTCCTAAGTCAATGTACTCTAACATAGGTGACTTTGTCACCACCCAACTCTAGATGAAGTTCTCTTGTGTTCTTTTATGTGTTCTTGCACTTGTCTCATGCATATTTGTTTCCCCTTTCAAACTTCATCTAGACCTTTTAGTTTCTTTTCTTTGTTCTTTGTTCTGCATTTTTCTGCATCCAATTCATTGCAAATCTTTGTGAGATCTTATTTGTCTAGTGAGCTGAGGTGACAAGTGTTTTTTTGTGATGAACTCGGTTCCATCGGTTTTATGTTTCCGGTCTAACCGAAGATTTTCAGAGCAACCGAAGCATACAACTCGGTGACACCGATTGCACTACAGGAAAAACATTTTGCCATTTATTCCTGCTTTATTCTTGATCCAGCTCCACTCAATGAATCTTGTCCTCTGCAAGCATCACATTTACCTTAATGCTTTGTACTGTGGTTCAAGGACCGAACCCATTCGCAACAAATTCCAGAAGACCCTTCTTGGAAATTGATTTCAAAGGGGGAGAGAGAGATCACATCAAAGCTTAAAGAGAGATCGCATCAAAGCTTAATCATATCTCTAGGGGGAGAGATCTCTAGGGGAGGGAATACTCCAGGAAAGAGTAATCTTCAAGGATCCCAGATGTTTGATGTTCAAGAGGAGAGATGCCACATGTCTTCTTGGGGGAAAGACATGTTCATATGTGCGTATTTCATTTGTTTCTTTGAGCTCTGTTTTTCTGTTCTCTATCTTCTCCCAGTATCCCATGCTAGATTCAGGGGGAGCAAGACATCCAAGGGAAAGAAAATTCTTAAATTCATTGCATATCCTTCTCTTTGGGGACATGTCAATACCTATCGTGGTACTCTGTACTCACTCTACATGTCATCCCAGTCTTGGTACTCTTGTGGTTTCTTTTGTTTGCTCTAGCTAGTAGGTGCATCTGTGTTATCTAACCTTGTTTACGCAGGTTCATCACATCCTAGCCAACTCAAGACCACAAGGTAAGTATATGCATCATGGTCATGTGTATGAGAAATTCTTGCTGATGTACATACTGTTTGCAAGAAGGACTCATGGGCATGAAGGTACATTTCTCATGTTTCCATCACTTGCTCTGATGCATATAGCCAAGATACATGTAACACATTGCTACTCTGTCATGGTTATGCTCTCACATGCTTATATTGTGACGCCCCGATTTAATCGTATACTAATCATGCACGCAAACGTGTACGATCAAGATCAGGGACTCACGGGAAGATATCACAACACAACTCTAAAACATAAATAAGTCATACAAGCGACATAATACAAGCCAGGGGCCTCGAGGGCTCGAATACAAGTGCTCGATCATAGACGAGTCAGCGGAAGCAACAATATCTGAGTACAGACATAAGTTAAACAAGTTTGCCTTAAGAAGGCTAGCACGAACTGGGATACAGATCGAAAGAGGCGCAGGCCTCCTGCCTGGGATCCTCCTAACTACTCCTGGTCGTCGTCAGCGGGCTGCACGTAGTAGTAGGCACCTCCGGTGTAGTAGGGGTCATCGTCGACGGTGGCGTCTGGCTCCTGGACTCCAGCATCTGGTTGCGACAACCAGAAAGAAAGGAAAGGGGGGAAAAGGGGGGAGAAAGCAACCGTGAGTACTCATCCAAAGTACTCGCAAGCAAGGAACTACACTACATATGCATGGGTATATGTGTAAGGAGGCCATATCGGTGGACTGAACTGCAGAATGCCAGAATAAAAGGGGGATAGCTAGTCCTATCGAAGACTACGCTTCTGGCAGCCTCCGTCTCGCAGCACGTAGAAGAGAGTAGAGTGAAGTCCTCCAAGTAGCATCTCCAAGTAGCATCTCCAAGTAGCATCTCCAGTAGCATTGCATAGCATAATCCTACCCGGCGATCCTCTCCTCGTTCCCCTGTAGAAAAGCGATCACCCGGTTGTCTGTGGAACTTGGAAGGGTGTGTTTTATTAAGTATCCGGTTCTAGTTGTCATAAGGTCAAGGTACAACTCCAAGTCGTCCTGTTACCGAAGATCACGGCTATTCGAATAGATTAACTTCCCTGCAGGGGTGCACCACATAACCCAACACGCTTGATCCCATTTGGCCGGACACACTTTCCTGGGTCATGCCCGACCGCGGAAGATCAACACGTCGCAGCCCCACCTAGGCAAAACAGAGAGGCCAGCACGCCGGTCTAAACCTAAGCGCACAGGGGTCTGGGCCCATCGCCCATAGCACACCTGCACGTTGCGAGGGCGGCCGGAAGCAGAACTAGCCCCCTTAATACAAGAGCAGGCTTACGTTCCAATCCGGCGCGCGCCGCTCCGTTGCTGACGTCTGAAGTGCTTCGGCTGATACCACGACGCCGGGATACCCATAACTACTCCCGCGTAGATGGTTAGTGCGTATAGGCCAGTAGCCAGACTCAGATCAAATATCAAGATCTCGTTAAGCGTGTTAAGTATCCGCGAATGCCGAATAAGGCCAGGCCCACCTGTCTCCTAGGTGGTCTCAACCTGCCCTGTCGCTCCGCCACCAAGTAACAGTCGGGGGCCGTCGGGAACCCAGGCCCACCTCTACCGGGATGGAGCCACCTGCCCCTTCAGCCCCCAACTCCGAACAGTATCACAGGTAATGTAACAGTGTAAAGTATATAGTATATGCCCGTGATCACCTCCCGAAGTGATCACAGCCCAGTAGTATAGCATGGCAGACGGACAAGAGTGTAGGGCCACTGATGGAACACTAGCATCCTATACTAAGCATTTAGGATTGCGGGTAAGGTATCAATGACTGTAGCAGCAATGACAGGCTATGCATTAGAATAGGATTAACGGAAAGCAGTAACATGCTACGCTACTCTAATGCAAGCAGTATAGAGAAGAGTAGGTGATATCTGGTGATCAAGGGGGGGGGGCTTGCCTGGTTGCTCTGGCAAGAGAGAGGAGTCGTCAACTCCGTAGCCGAACTGGTCAACAGCAGCGTCGGTCTCGTAGTCTACCGGAGAGAAGAGGGGGGAGAAACAGTAAATACATAGCAAGCAAGTGCATAACAGGATAACAGGCAGAGCTAGACGTGTTCTAACGCGGTAGGAGGTGATACCGGTGAAGGGGGAAGCATCCGGGAAGTATTCCCGGGGTTCCGTGTTTTCGGGCAGAGGAGCCGGAGGGGGGAAAGTTGCGAGTTCGATAGGTTAGGGGGGTGTGAGGGACGAACGGGTTGCGTATCCGGAATCGTCTCGTCGTTCTGAGCAACTTTTATGTACAAAGTTTTTTCATCCGAGCTACGGTTTATTTTATATTGATTTTTAAAGTTTTAATTCATTTTCTAAAATTATGTATTTATTTTAATCCGATTTGACCAAGTCAAAAGGACTGGTCTAAATGGGAGTTGGTGGCCCACATGTCACTGCTTTAATAATTTCCAAAAGGATTTATCTAAACTAAATAGATGGGACCCACATGTCATTTGCTAATAGGCTAACTTAGCACTAACCTAATACTAAGCTACACCTAATAACATAATTAAACAAGGACCGGCCACTACTGGGCATAGCCTAGCCGGCCACACGTACGGCGCGCAAACACACAGAGCACACACGCACACACAATGCTTGGGTTTAAGAGAAGATATCATTTTGTGATTTTTTTTGGATTTAAACCATGCATCAAATGAATTTGGTCCAGTGGAGTAATATGTAGTTTGTCAAGTGTACATTCTACTCATATTTATTTTTGGCCTGTTAGTAGTTGTTTAACCGCTGATTAGAGGCTGCCTAGGGGGTTAGTCAAAGTAGATATTGAAAAGCTAACTAGTAGTACAGTAAGCAGCAGCAGTTATGCGCAGCAGGGCAAGAGCTTCAACAGAAGCAGCACGAGCAGGCACAGGGGCGCGTGCGGGATGGCAAGCAGGGCCGGGCGCGGCGTCGGGCGAGCAGCAGGCGACGGAGGCGGGCGCAGCCAGGTGGCGGTGAGAGCGGGATGCTGCGGGGTGACGCCGACGCGGCCGGGCGAAGGCAGGCGCGGCCGGCGCCAGCGGGCGCGAACGGCGACGGCGGACAGGGCCAACAGCGGCGCAGCAGTAGACGACCTCGATGCCAGGCGCGGGCGAGACGCAGGGGGTAAGGCCATGGGCAGCAGCACCACGTACGCGTACGCAGACGAGCTCGGGGACGGCGGCTACGGCAACAAATCAAGGGGGTAATGAAGGAGGATAGACGCGGCTCACTTCAAGGGAGGTCGTGGACGTGCCTCGAACCGCCGGGAGGCGCCGGTGATGGAGATCGACGGCGATGGCGCCGTGGCCGTGGCGGGGAAGACGACCAGATGGCGAGGTTGTGGAGGGCTTCAGCTCGAACCGAAGGTTGTAGGCGATGCAGACGAGGCCAACAGAGCTGCAGAGCATAACCTCACGGGTCGGGGACGACTCCGGCCATGGGAACGACGATGACGCGGCCATGGACGTGCTTGGGGCATGGGAGATCTGTGGGGAGGGAGAGAGGGAAGGAGTGGGGGGATGGGATCGAGGGGTCGGGGCGTGGCACCCTTATCCCCTCCCGGCGCTGTCGGCGAGAGGGTGCGGCGGCGACCAAGCCCCTGTAGCGACCTGGTCGCGTGAATAGGAGAGAGAGGAGGGTTCGGTGAGGGTGGGCCGGACTGATGGTTTAGTGGGCCAAAGCCCGGGGGTAGGCTGGTTCTTTTTATTATTATTTTTGTTTCGTTTTGGTTTTCTTTCTTTTTATTACACTCTGTTTATATTATTTTAGTAGGCAAAAACAGCTTTACTAAAACATATGACTGTCTCTATAAATCGATTTACAAAATAAACCACAACCACAAAAGGTTTCACACATAATAAAAATAGTTTAACATTTTAAATTAGGAAAGGCATTTAACAATTATTTTTAGTCACTGTTATATTCACAAAAGAGCATCCAAATACTTTACAAAAGTGTTGGATCACCACCATAATTAGTTATGTAATATTTCCCACACTTTGAACATTTTATTTTGCATGGTCGGGAAATTTAAATTTTAAGCTTTAATTTGAATTTGAGTTTGAACTAAGAGTTGGATCAAACAAGGATTAGCAACAGTAATGTGATGACATGGCACCATTAACGGGGGATTACTGTAGCTTAATGATCCGGGCATCACAATTCTCCTCCACTACAAGAAATCTCGTCCCGAGATTTAAGAGGTGGATGACGGGGAAAGGTCTGTTTACGAAATTCTAACGAATCTTCTCGGTCTTGGTTGCTCTTCTCGAAGTGGTCGATCCATTTTATTGACGTCTTCATTTTTCTGTTTCAAGTCATCAAGATGAAGTCGGTATCCTTTCTTCGGGGGTTCCATCGTACTTACGAAAGAATAAGGGGGGTATTCCGGGTGAACGAACCTCTACAAGGTTGACTATCTGGTCGATAACATCGGGGAAGGTGGCAGAAAGTAATTCTTGAATTTAAACTCAAGAAAATATCGAGAGCAAGGTAATGATGTTTCATGGGAAGTTTCGAGCGAGCAGGCAATCGTTCGATGCCTGAAACAAAGTGTGAAAGGGGTCTAGAGCAACGAGAATAAGTATTGCGTCTGATACCAGAATAGATCACTTGGCAGGTGGCCCGTGAATTACATAAGAAGTCAAGTGCGAGAATAACTTTGTCATCAGGGTGTACAAGAGAGTCAGGTTTCGATCCTAGGACCTGTGGGTTATGGGCCCACCATGTGGTTGAAAGTAGGAAGGGGGCCGACATTTTGCACGGTCATGATAGTAAGGTGTGTCAAAGGGTAGCCTGTCAGATATGTCGGCAACAACATCGATACCAAGGGCGAGGGACGAAGAGAACCATTTTCCTGCTCGTTGAACGAGGCGGGCCAATAGGCAAAGTTCTCGTCCATCGGTGGTTACCGGAATGTTTTCAACAATAGTAACAGGGTCTTGCTGACAGAGTTTTACACCGAGGTGTTTACATAAGCAGGAGAACATTACTGCTTAGATCATATAGATCACAAGAAAGGTTAAACAAAACAATGGAAAGGAAAAGGTGATCATCAGATCAAATAGAACAATGGAATGGAAAATATGTTTATACACCTATTTCAGGGGTATATCCTTCCCAAGGACAAGCAGAACATGATAACCATGACATGATATTAAGTAGAAAAGCCTCTAGGTGAGGGGAGAGAAATTTTCATGACATTATCCATACAGCGGTGTTTGGATAATTGAGCAAGAAACGTTTAGCATTGGGCTTCAAATGTTCTTGTTGAAACATCGGAGTACCATAGACATGCTTCGAGATAGAATTGACATGGTCTTCAGGTGAAGATCAAACTTTGGAAACACGAAGGATCCATCAGGAATAACTTGTAGAATAAGTCTTACAATTTCCCCATGGATGAACGGATAACCTTGCTGAAAAGGAATCTATAGTGATAGGTCCTCCAGCCGAGGGGGGGGGTGCTAGGCATGACATCATGTTACCAGGTCATCAAAGGACCAATGTTATAACTCTTGAAAATATGTTCCAACCATCATATCTGACCGAGATTTAGATCTGATTGGTGTCAGGATAACTCAGACTCGGGATGCCTGAGAAGAAAGGTGCAACACAAATTGATGAGATGACATTGCAAGATTCTCGGGAAATTTACTACGGAAGCGAGTTTCGAAACAAAAGCTCATCATTAGACCAAGGAGAGGGTGAGGAGGTGGCTGATGAACTCAGCGACAATTCATCGAGATTTCCAAAAATGGATTTCCACAATTATGTGAACAAGGAGATAACAGCTGTCAGATCAAATAATATAATGGGGTATGCTTGAGGAACACATACACAATTAAACCTTGGTTGAAAAGTGCACCCGAAATATGGGTTGGGTTGCACGACCAATGTCAGAATGGTGAATCAATAACCAATAGCCTGAGGATGAGCTGTCGGCCATTAACTTCAAAGCAATAGGATTGCTAGGAGTACAGAATCCAAGCAGCACCGTTCACTTGCTAGTATTCCGGTTAGAATCAACATTGGGGCCAAGAAAGAATGGTGATGGTGAGAAGTATCACCATACCAAGAGATTTTAAGAGGCGGAGCACTTCTCACAACCTTCTTGACATAAAAGATGGTAATACTTCAAGGTGAAGTAGAACAAATGCTGGATAGCAAGGAACTCAAGATTCAATCCAAAACATGAACACGTTTGTGTTGAGGGAAGACAAGGATGTGGTCAATGATAACACGATCATCGAGGGGCAAGGATGGTATTTCCCATCATGAATTTGATTGATATCCTGGAAGGAGTTAAAATGTTGATGATGATCACGACAAATTTTGTCGAGAGGCTCCATGAAGATGCAATCGCTCGGCGACAGCATCAAGCCAAGGGAATGGTGAAGCAAAAGGCTATTATAACCGTAGATAAGATGTCATCCCAAAATTTAGAGTTATCTCTCAAGACAAACAATATGATGGTGAAAGTTCGATGTAAGCTTAGAGCACTGTCGGGATTGTGCCCCAAGGATGAAGGACATAGGTAAAATGGTCAAGCAGTCAACCTGACGATGATGATGTAGTCAATCAGCTGGGAATGACACGATCGAGTACAAACTCGTAAGCGATGAAGATTACTAAGAGTTGTTGAATCGCAGTGCGGACTCGATTCAGTTATCGGTGTTCTCGAGTGACTAATAACTCAGACCCTGGGGGGGAATCCGAGATCGGTGAGAAGCAATACTAGATGAAGACTCGCAGGAAGCAACATAGTTCTCGAGATACCAAAGGTTAATAATCGAGGAAGATCAAAATAGAGGTTGGGCAAGCGTATTGATCTGCAAAAGGCAAGCACTTTAACTTGTCCGAGAAATTGAATCAAGGAGAAAATGTGGTCGGGACCACGACTGCAAATGACCAATACATAAATACCAGATGATTTCATACCAAGGAAATAGTTATTATTACAAGAAGCTTCTATGACAGGATCTACATCGTGTCCATGGGCATGGACACAAAGTTCAAGGTCGACTCCCACTTCTTTAATGCATAACCTTTCATTCACTTCTCGCCTTCAACGAAATTGTGTGTTGAAATTTTATCTGACATAACACTAGTAGAGTATGACCCGTAGTGGTTTCCGGGTTCACACAGTTTAAAGAAAAGCATATGTCCAACCCATCAGGGCCTCCTAGGAACATATACCACAAACTTCAGGAGTAAATAACACAAGCTCGATAGCAGAGCATGGTTGGTAAAGTAGAGGATACAATTTACCAAAGGCGGTATATATCCTAGGAAAGGCTCAAGGTTATTGAATATGAAGGACATTGTCGGATAAAATCCAGCAAAGGATCTGGGGTGAGTATCGACACACAACCAGAGGAAGAAGCCAGGCAAAGACATTGGATTATCGAAACAACTGAATAACTTAGAGCTCAATTGCTAAGGGGTTATGGTTTACAAAGCGAAGAATCAGAAGCAGACGCTCTGATCAAGGATGGATAAGTTCAATAGACTTAGGGGCAAAATCGACGACAATTTAATTGGCGAGAACCAGCTCATGATTAAAATGACGTCTGAGCCGGAAGGATGAATTCTAGGATCCGACTGATGATTGCGTGCATTCGCACTCATGTTGAATCAATAGGATCAAAATGACGGTGCCAAAGAATGCCAATAAGATTACTATACTTATGGGATTAACCATAATGCAAGCAAGCAAAGAATTTCAAAAGCAATAAGTTGCTGAGGATTTTTGGAAGATCGAATAGTATTTTGAAGACCATTGTGAAACACATGAACAACTGGGGGGTGAGCGGATACTCGATAAGTGCGAGAATTATCCATAGGGGTATTCAGGTGACAAGGAACAGCAAGGCAGTAAGCTCAAAGGATTTTCGAAACAACGACAAGTATTACGGGGTATCTTATAATAACAAGACCAACTGGGGATGAATGTAAGAATAACAACTGCAAGTAGTTATCCATAAGGGTTGACGGTGGAAGGGGAATTGCAAACGCGATGAACACAAGTTCTCGGGTTAACAGCGGAGAGTATCTTCAGAGTCTTCACGTACAGCAGACGATCATCAGTAATAAGGGGCTCTCCGGGTGAAAGTGATAACGAGATCCTAATGTTAGATTTAGCAAAATTCATTTAACCCGAATAGAAGAGAGTTCAGAGTCCCAGAGTAAGGATCGAGGAGTAAAAGATCCTAATACCACCCGGATGGCGACGTGGGCCCGTAAGGCACACAGCCATGTTAGTAAAAGTTTTGCAATGTCTAGACTCGACTTCGGCCAAGGAGTGTGGAAGGGGGATTCCTACAGGCAGTCGGCTCTGATACCAACTTGTGACGCCCCGATTTAATCGTACACTAATCATGCACGCAAACGTGTACGATCAAGATCAGGGACTCACGGGAAGATATCACAACACAACTCTAAAACATAAATAAGTCATACAAGCGACATAATACAAGCCAGGGGCCTCGAGGGCTCGAATACAAGTGCTCGATCATAGACGAGTCAGCGGAAGCAACAATATCTGAGTACAGACATAAGTTAAACAAGTTTGCCTTAAGAAGGCTAGCACGAACTGGGATACAGATCGAAAGAGGCGCAGGCCTCCTGCCTGGGATCCTCCTAACTACTCCTGGTCGTCGTCAGCGGGCTGCACGTAGTAGTAGGCACCTCCGGTGTAGTAGGGGTCATCGTCGACGGTGGCGTCTGGCTCCTGGACTCCAGCATCTGGTTGCGACAACCAGAAAGAAAGGAAAGGGGGGAAAAGGGGGGAGAAAGCAACCGTGAGTACTCATCCAAAGTACTCGCAAGCAAGGAACTACACTACATATGCATGGGTATATGTGTAAGGAGGCCATATCGGTGGACTGAACTGCAGAATGCCAGAATAAAAGGGGGATAGCTAGTCCTATCGAAGACTACGCTTCTGGCAGCCTCCGTCTCGCAGCACGTAGAAGAGAGTAGAGTGAAGTCCTCCAAGTAGCATCTCCAAGTAGCATCTCCAAGTAGCATCTCCAGTAGCATCGCATAGCATAATCCTACCCGGCGATCCTCTCCTCGTTCCCCTGTAGAAAAGCGATCACCCGGTTGTCTGTGGAACTTGGAAGGGTGTGTTTTATTAAGTATCCGGTTCTAGTTGTCATAAGGTCAATGTACAACTCCAAGTCGTCCTGTTACCGAAGATCACGGCTATTCGAATAGATTAACTTCCCTGCAGGGGTGCACCACATAACCCAACACGCTTGATCCCATTTGGCCGGACACACTTTCCTGGGTCATGCCCGGCCGCGGAAGATCAACACGTCGCAGCCCCACCTAGGCAAAACAGAGAGGCCAGCACGTCGGTCTAAACCTAAGCGCACAGGGGTCTGGGCCCATCGCCCATAGCACACCTGCACGTTGCGAGGGCGGCCGGAAGCAGAACTAGCCCCCTTAATACAAGAGCAGGCTTACGTTCCAATCCGGCGCGCGCCGCTCCGTCGCTGACGTCTGAAGTGCTTCGGCTGATACCACGACGCCGGGATACCCATAACTACTCCCGCGTAGATGGTTAGTGCGTATAAGCCAGTAGCCAGACTCAGATCAAATACCAAGATCTCGTTAAGCGTGTTAAGTATCCGCGAATGCCGAACAAGGCCAGGCCCACCTGTCTCCTAGGTGGTCTCAACCTGCCCTGTCGCTCCGCCACCAAGTAACAGTCGGGGGCCGTCGGGAACCCAGGCCCACCTCTACCGGGATGGAGCCACCTGCCCCTTCAGCCCCCAACTCCGAACAGTATCACAGGTAATGTAACAGTGTAAAGTATATAGTATATGCCCGTGATCACCTCCCGAAGTGATCACAGCCCAGTAGTATAGCATGGCAGACGGACAAGAGTGTAGGGCCACTGATGGAACACTAGCATCCTATACTAAGCATTTAGGATTGCGGGTAAGGTATCAATGACTGTAGCAGCAATGACAGGCTATGCATCAGAATAGGATTAACGGAAAGCAGTAACATGCTACGCTACTCTAATGCAAGCAGTATAGAGAAGAGTAGGTGATATCTGGTGATCAAGGGGGGGGGCTTGCCTGCTTGCTCTGGCAAGAGAGAGGAGTCGTCAACTCCGTAGCCGAACTGGTCAACAGCAGCGTCGGTCTCGTAGTCTACCGGAGAGAAGAGGGGGGAGAAACAGTAAATACATAGCAAGCAAGTGCATAACAGGATAACAGGCAGAGCTAGACGTGTTCTAACGCGGTAGGAGGTGATACCGGTGAAGGGGGAAGCATCCGGGAAGTATTCCCGGGGTTCCGTGTTTTCGGGTAGAGGAGCCGGAGGGGGGAAAGTTGCGAGTTCGATAGGTTAGGGGGTGTGACGGACGAACGGGTTGCGTATCCGGAATCGTCTCGTCGTTCTGAGCAACTTTTATGTACAAAGTTTTTTCATCCGAGCTACGGTTTATTTTATATTAATTTTTAAAGTTTTAATTCATTTTCTAAAATTATGTATTTATTTTAATCCGAATTGACCAAGTCAAAAGGACTGGTCTAAATGGGAGTTGGTGGCCCACATGTCACTGCTTTAATAATTTCCAAAAGGATTTATCTAAACTAAATAGATGGGACCCACATGTCATTTGCTAATAGGCTAACTTAGCACTAACCTAATACTAAGCTACACCTAACATAATTAAACAAGGACCGGCCACTACTGGGCATAGCCTAGCCGGCCACACGTACGGCGCGCAAACACACAGAGCACACACGCACACACAATGCTTGGGTTTAAGAGAAGATAGCATTTTGTGATTTTTTTTGGATTTAAACCATGCATCAAATGAATTTGGTCCAGTGGAGTAATATGTAGTTTGTCAAGTGTACATTCTACTCATATTTATTTTTGGCCTGTTAGTAGTTGTTTAACCGCTGATTAGAGGCTGCCTAGGGGGTTAGTCAAAGTAGATATTGAAAAGCTAACTAGTAGTACAGTAAGCAGCAGCAGTTATGCGCAGCAGGACAAGAGCTTCAACAGAAGCAGCACGAGCAGGCACAGGGGCGCGTGCGGGATGGCAAGCAGGGCCGGGCGCGGCGTCGGGCGAGCAGCAGGCGACGGAGGCGGGCGCAGCCAGGCGGCGGTGAGAGCGGGATGCTGCGGGGTGACGCCGACGCGGCCGGGCGAAGGCAGGCGCGGCCGGTCCAGCGGGCGCGAACGGCGACGGCGGACAGGGCCAACAGCGGCGCAGCAGTAGACGACCTCGAGGCCAGGCGCGGGCGAGACGCAGGGGGTAAGGCCATGGGCAGCAGCACCACGTACGCGTACGCAGACGAGCTCGGGGACGGCAACTACGGCAACAAATCAAGGGGGTAATGAAGGAGGATAGACGCGGCTCACTTCGAGGGAGGTCGTGGACGTGCCTCGAACCGCCGGGAGGCGCCGGTGATGGAGATCCACGGCGATGGCGCCGTGGCCGTGGCGGGGAAGACGACCAGATGGCGAGGTTGTGGAGGGCTTCAGCTCGAACCGAAGGTTGTAGGCGATGCAGACGAGGCCAACGGAGCTGCAGAGCATAACCTCACGGGTCGGGGACGGCTCCGGCCATGGGAACGACGATGACGCGGCCATGGACGTGCTTGGGGCATGGGAGATCTGTGGGGAGGGAGAGAGGGAAGGAGTGGGGGGATGGGATCGAGGGGTCGGGGCGTGGCACCCTTATCCCCTCCCGGCGCTGTCGGCGAGAGGGTGCGGCGGCGACCAAGCCCCTGTAGCGACCTGGTCGCGTGAATAGGAGAGAGAGGAGGGTTCGGTGAGGGTGGGCCGGCCTGATGGTTTAGTGGGCCAAAGCCCGAGGGTAGGCTGGTTCTTTTTATTATTTTTTTGTTTCGTTTTGGTTTTCTTTCTTTTTATTACACTCTGTTTATATTATTTTAGTAGGCAAAAACAGCTTTACTAAAACATATGACTGTCTCTATAAATCGATTTACAAAATAAACCACAACCACAAAAGGTTTCACACATAATAAAAATAGTTTAACATTTTAAATTAGGAAAGGCATTTAACAATTATTTTTAGTCACTGTTATATTCACAAAAGAGCATCCAAATACTTTACAAAAGTGTTGGATCACCACCATAATTAGTTATGTAATATTTCCCACACTTTGAACATTTTATTTTGCATGGTCGGGAAATTTAAATTTTAAGCTTTAATTTGAATTTGAGTTTGAACTAAGAGTTGGATCAAACAAGGATTAGCAACAGTAATGTGATGACATGGCACCATTAACGGGGGATTACTGTAGCTTAATGATCCGGGCATCACATATATATACCATATTCACATGATTGCATACATCTAGGGGGAGCCTATGCTTGTTACATGTCTTTCCAAAGCTTTACTTGTTATTCTCTATATCTTTATCTAAAGCTTTGATGTATGTTGCCATCAATTACCAAAAAGGGGGAGATTGAAAGCACAAGTGCTCCCTGGGTGATTTTGGTGATTAATGACAACATATCTCTTGTTGGACTAACACTTTTACCTAGTATGTTTCAGATGAGTTCAACAATGAAGTGGCATGGACTAGAGGATGTGGAACCCCTTAAAAATGGTGTCACTTGGGAGCCTCCGACAAAGATTGTGGAGTTGAACCAAGGAGTTTGTAAGGGCAAGGAGATCGCCTACTTCGTGAAGATCTACCGCTAGTGAGGCAAGTCCTTCGTGGGCGATGGCCATGATGGGATAGACAAGGTTGCTTCTTCATGGACCCTTCGTGGGTGGAGCCCTCCGTGGACTCACGCAACCGTTACCCTCCGTGGGTTGAAGTCTCCATCAACGTGGATGTACGATAGCACCACCTATCGGAACCACGACAAAAACATCCGTGTCTCAAATTGCGTTTGAATTCTCCAAACCCTTCCCTTTACATACTTGCAAGTTGCATGCTTTACTTTCCGCTGCTCATATACTCTTTGCATGCTTGCTCGATATGTATTGTGTTTGTTAAACTAGTGCCTAAGCTCCACTTCAACTTAAAGAAATTAAAAACTGCAACTTTTGGCACTTAGTGTGTAATCACCCCTCCCCCCTCTAGACACCTCTTCTCGATCCTTTCACTAGTTCAATCTCGTTACCGTCAAGTCTCTTTACTCGTTCCGTAATGCATCACCCGCAACTAACTCATTAGTCACATTGCTTGCAAGGCTTATAGTGATGTGCATTACCGAGAGGGCCCAGAGATACCTCTCCGACAATCGGAGTGACAAATCCTAATCTTGATCTTTACCAACTCAACAAGTACCATCGGAGACACCTGTAGAGCACCTTTATAATCACCCAGTTACTTATGACGTTTGGTAGCACACAAAGTGTTCGTCCGATATTCGGGAGTTGCATAATCTCATAGTCATAGGAACATGTATAAGTCATGAAGAAAGCAATAGCAACAAACTAAACGATCATCGTGCTAAGCTAACGGATGGGTCAAGTCAATCACATCATTCTCTAATGATGTGATCCCGTTAATCAAATGACAAGTCATGTCTATGGCTAGGAAACTTAACCATCTTTTATTCAACGAGCTAGTCAAGTAGAGGCATACTAGTGACACTCTGTTTGTCTATGTATTCACACATGTACTAAGTTTCCGGTTAATACAATTCTAGCATGAATAATAAACATTTATCATGATATAAGGAAATAAATAATAACTTTACTATTGCCTCCAGGGCATATTTCCTTCATCCAATACTATCATGTATATGTTCATCAGTAAAGGGCAACTTGAAATTCAAATTTAGTTCGATCCATACAACGCGCCGAATCACACCAGTACCAGATCACATGCCTAATCACAACCAAAAAGAGATAAGTATGTTCAGCTTTTACACGCCGAATCCAAAAGAATATCAGTCCGGTGGTCCGTCCAATTTTCCGCCCTGCTAGACCGGCACCCAGCGACCTGCTCCCTGATCAAGGTGCCGTCACCGCCGCGTAGGCCTCCTCCGCCTTGTCCTCATTGCCCGCCGCTATCAACTGATCTTTCAGCCGCTGCAACATCTGATAGCGGACGAATTGCACGATCATTCTTGCGCGACATCCAAAGAGTCCAGATTCAAGGTCAACATCTTGGCGTCCTTCGCATTGGTGGTGATCTTCAACTTATTTTCCTCTAGTGCGGCCTTCCTCTCTTCAATCAGGGTCCTCATCTCTTTGAGCTTGAGCTTCTTGTCCGTCGCCTCCATCAACAATGCGAACCTCTCCGCCTTTTTCTCCTCCTTGAGGCCCCAGCGCTTCACGCATGCATCCTCCTTCTTCGACAAGATGTACTCAAACCTCTCCGTCGGTTTGGCAACCGCACCTTCGCTTCTCCCTCTCCTCCTCCCACTTCTTCCCCCGTAAAAAATTTCTCACCTTCTTCGGCGGTTCTTGGGTTGGGTCAGTAGGGTCGCCCGTTTCTTCCTCGATGGCTTGGGTGGCGATCTTGGCTATGAAAATGCTCCACTTCGGTTGCCCATTCATCTCCAACCAACAATGCATGATGGTGAAGTTTTTTTCCTCCAACTTCTTGTACACCAAACAAGCACGAGAAGGCTACACAGTGAAACAATGTCAAAAATGCATATCCAACGAGTGAGCAACAAAACTAAGCATGCCCGGCTAGTGAGCAACAAAACTAAGCATGTACGGATAGTGATCAACTTACTTGCTTAGTGATTTGTGCACCACTATGCCAACGTGTGATGAGATGCTTCAAGTGCCCACAATACTTAGACACGGCCTCTTGAATGGTGTACCATCGATGGTTGTGGGACTTTGATTCACGGCTACAGATGACCGTGTGGGAGTAGGGGCGAAATGCTTTTGTTTGTGGAACCAAATGTGCATGTTGTTCCAAAATGTTGTGCCCTTTTGCTTCGTGTCATCGGTAGGATCAAGGCTAGTGGCCAACCATGCATCACACGATAGCTCGTCCTCCTGCATGTTGAAGCTTTCTCCTCTACCCTTCTTTCGATCACCAGTTGTATCATCCGGATCATCGTCCTTGCCGTCCTCCACCTCCTTCTCCTCCCCCCTCCTGTTGTTGTTGTTCGGCGGCCCAATCTTGCTCTTCTTGTGTGCCCACGCCGGTCTGGGTGTAGAACTATTGCGTGCCCGTCTGGCTATAGGATTGTTGCTACTGGTAGTTGCCAGACTGGGTGGGATCCGAGTCTTCCACCTACCCGTACTCATAGCCACATCCTCCTCCTTCGCCTCCATCGTGGATGATGTCGAGCATCTCCCTGTCTGGGTCCTCCTTGTACGTCGGATCCTCCCGCTCTAGGCATTGCAGCGAATAGCGTGCGAGCGCCCATCTGCTCTTCGTACGTCGTCCGCGCCTAGATGAGCTGCGGCGAAGAATACTCGAAGAAGAGCGGCACCATGTTTATGTCGACGATGTAAGGCACCTTCCAGGCAGGGGTTCCGAGTTGCTTGGCAGAGTAGAAGTACGGAGGCTTGTAAGGCTCCGGGCACGGCGCGCCGTCTGTACTGTGAGCGCGCCCTTTGGGCACCGCGCCCTCCGCCGCGACGTCTGGCATGTCCGACAAGAGCACCACGATCGCCGCTACCACCACACCCGCCATCGGCCATCCAAAAAATATCTTAAGATTCTTATGATATAATTAAGTATATGTATTACAAGGAATATTGGCTATTGTATTTTTTTTAGTTTGAAAAATATTCTGTAAAAAATGAAAGGGTAAGAATAAAATTCCAAAAAAGGAGAACTTATTAAAAAATGATTTTTATTTACCCATCCTCATGGCCTTTCTATCTTTCTAATCTAATTTGAAATTGGATTCCATCCGTACCATAATATTTTTGAATATTATGAATTAGAGAATTGACATGCTTTCACATTCCATCCACGGGGAGATAGGCGAGAAGAAACTTTCATGTCCAGTTTTGCAATAGAGATGTAACTAAGAAAGAGAACCATCGACTATAACCCCAAAAGAACCTGAGGTTCTCCTCCTTTACGGAATTTGCCTTCAGGCAGCGAGTTTGCCGCGTAACCGAGCTGATCTTCCGGGTGAGCGTGATGTTCGGATCCTCCGGCACGGCCGCCACCTCCATCTCCGATAGGTTCTTCCCCGGTTTCGTGCGTCGGCGTTGGAAGGAAGAAGAGGGAGAAAAGGATGGGATTGGGTGGAGAGCGGCGGAGGATGCAAGAAGAGAGTGGAAGATTTTGGCGCGGAAACAGTGCCGGCTCCGCCTTCCTTTTGGGTGGGCCGGAGGCTCAAAGTGCAACGTTTAGCGTGTCTGGAATCGCGCAACCCCCCCCCCCTTCCCCTGGGTTGTTTTTGATTTGCGAGACAATCATGGTTCGGATCGCGTCGCGGACTGATACAGAACCACATTAGATGGCTTACGTGCTCCAAATATATACGATCGGTTTGAGGGTTGCTATTGAAGATGCCCTAAGGAGCGAAATTTTTTGGCTCCTTACCCCTCGATGAAAAGGGACATTTTCGCTCCTTAAAACATGCTACAAACAAACAGTTGGCCCCTGTAGTTTTCACTCTAGAAGGGCATTATCTGGACAGGGGACAGGGACTGCAACAGCCGCTACACGACTACCTACAACAGATCATTGTTGAGAAGGTGGGTGGTTGTCGGTCGGAGCAAACATTGGTGAGGCAGGGCGGGCGCATACTGTTACGTGTTCTCTTTTGTCCCCTGTCTAGATAATGCCCTTCTAGAGTGAAAACTACACGGCCTAAGTTGGTAGGCACACCACCTGGGTTCGAATTTTTTTATAAGGCTACCAAGGAATGTAACCGTCGAAACAGACAACGTTATAGCTTAGTGAGCGACGCAAAACAATGCTTAATGATTTGTCCTGTCTACATGCAAACCTGAAGATCCTACTGGACTTGGTCTGCCCGTACGTCCACCTCCATCACCGAAAAGTCCAAATGATGTAGGAGTAAGTTGCGACGAAATGAAACGAGCATGGAGAAGCAAACGAGCATGGTGACGGTGACAGGACGTCGTCGTCAATAGATTTGAGGAGTGGCTTTTTCAGAAAAGAAAAGAAGGATTACCCTCGCCTCTGTATCTAAGCAATGCATATCATAATTTTATTAATTATTTTCAAAAACCTTACAAATCATTACATTAGTAAGTCTAAAATCATCATCTTGACGACACCTGTCGCTACTCCTATCCCATTGATGCAAGGGTGCCGAATGCCCAAACCTAATAACAAACAGACATCGCATCAAAACCTAACATCTAATGCCGGTTGCTCCATCCCAGCCACATACCGGGAATGGGTCACACATCGGTCCGGCGCACTCACCGAGGCTACCGCAGCCGTCATCCACCTAACCATCTTTAGAGCAGGTACTGACGCAAAGATCTTGCCAGGTCAGCTGTCGACGCCACCATGACGCCAGACAACTCACTGCCCTGCGCTCGTCCATCCAGCCGCACCATGCCGCCAATACTTGTCGCCATCGACGCAGTAGAAACAACACCACACCTCCTGGCAACCTCCACACCGTCGCCGCTGCTGAAGCTACGCGAAGTTCATCACCCACATCATCTCTCTGCTGAACAGCAGAACCTCCCAAGATGGCGCCTTCATGAAGGGTACGACGCGAAGGACGCCGCCGTCGCCCAATCCAGACTGAATTTTGGACTTTCGTCCGGAAGGGGTTCGGAGGTGGATAGGAGAGACCTCGACATCGCCTCCACGGACTGTAACAACGTCGAGAGACGTCGCGGATGCCGGACTAAACAAGCCGATCAAAGTTTCCTCCGGTCCTCATCCTATACCACCAAACCTTCGTCGGCTCCGGATCCTGCAACGGACCAGAGCCATGGGGCTCAACCCACCATGAAGGAGGATAGAGAAAAATCCATCATAGATCTCCAGGCACCAAATCCAGCGATCCGGCGTGGTTAGCGACGACGACCACCACCCCGCGGCGATTGACAGCGTTCAAGTCCAAGACCCAGATTGGATCCGATCTGAGCCCGGCAGCGCCCGCGACCACCGATCTTGCCCACCATGCTGTCGTCACCACACCGCGAGCAGGCTGCCGCCATCATCGTGTTGCGCACGACGTCACCAAGAAACCCGCCCTTCGCGCCGCCCGACCCCACGCTAGTCCGGCACCCCGCCCGATCTGGCTGTCCCGCGCCAGCCGCGAAGGACAAGGGGAAGAGACGCCCCGCTGCCGCCCAGCCCGCCAAGCTTTGCCCGGCGACGCTGCGGACGGCGGCGAGGAGAGGTGAGGAGAGGTGGAGGCGGGAGGAGGGGAACATATCCGGTGCACCAACATTTGTGGTGCTACCGGTGCACCGCATGCCGTACAACATTTTTAAAAATCTGAAAAAATTCGAGCACATTGACATAACATCAACGTATGTTGTCATAAAATTTTGTGTCAAAATTTGAAATATTTTTTGAGATACAAAAATGACAAAATTGACATCAATGTGATAATGGGCCAAATCTAAAGCCCAACTTATGTCATGTACTATTCAGTGTTGAATTTGTTATTTTTGTTTTAGGAGCTGTGTTTCGAATTTTGACTTGAAATTTTGTGAAAAACTACATTATGTTGTGTCGATGTGCCACATTTTTTTCAAAAAATTTCAAACATTTAAAATATGCGACTTGAGTTTGGTGCACCGGTAGCACCACAAGCACCGATGCACCAGATATTCTCCCGCGGGAGGAGAGCCGAGAGGACAGCGGCTAGGGTTCCCCAGGTAAACCCCAAGATTTGAGGAGTGTTTGTCGGGCAAAATTGCTAAACTTGCCGGATTCAAACTTATGACGAAACATATGTTCACTACCCTCAGGTAATATTATCTAACATGATGCAGTTACAGGAAAAGTTATGTACATGATGACAGTTGCGCAAGGGTTGCTCTCTTGGTTCGTAGTTTCTCAGAAATCACACATGAATATATGTAACTTGTACGCTAAGCAAACCAAACCAGCCGTTTAGTTTGAGGTATAACATGCGAGACGTACTTCTATACGTACATCCTGCATTTTACCGTTCTCCCCATACCAGAGGCTGGGAGATTTTCCAGACGCTCCCAAATCTGCAAAGAAACCAAACAAAACAACACGGATAACAATGCATGGGCACACCAAGCCGAACAGCCAGAAACAAAAACCATCTGTAATCCCAATGAAACTTCCCGTCCTACATATGGCCGCCTCATTTGCTGGTACTACGTCCCATTGACATCCAAACCAAAGATATTCATCAAAGGCTTCAAGGAGCACGCACCAGCCGATTCGATAGGATGAAGAGGAAGCCCGTGGTGATCTGCTGCAGCGTGCTGCTCGCCCTCATCCTCGTCCTCGCCATCGTCTTCGTCGCGCTCTACTTCACCGTGTTCCGGCCGCGCCCGCCGCACGTGGTGGCGACGGTGGTGAGCACGACGTTTACTCAATTCGACGTGGCCTCCGCCCCGCCCAAGGTCAACATGAGCTTGGGCGTGGACGTGACCGTGAAGAACCCCAACTACGCGGCGTTCCGTTACGGCGACGTGGTGACGGAGCTGACGTACTACGGCTCGCCTGTGGGGCAGTCGGTGGTGCTCGCGGGGGAGGTCGGCGCGCGAACGACGCAGACCGTCGGCGGGACGGTGGTGTTGCAGGCGGACAAGGTGATGTTCACGCCCCAATTCATCCAGGAACTGGCTACCAAGCTGTTCGACCTGCCGGATTTCATGCTGCCGTTCCAGACGAGGACGACGGTGGCCGGGAAGGCCGTGGTGCTGGGGACGCTCAAAATGAGGGCCAGCTCGACGGTGACTTGCAGCATCACCACCTACCCTCTCAAGCAGGAGACCATCTCCGACTGCACGTCCACGGTTAATGTCGGTTAACTATTTTTACCTGTGCGTGCGAGGAGCCCACACGGCGTGTCTATCAAGAAGTGTGGGAGTGAGTACCTTTTTTCGGTGAGTTTACAAGCTTTTCTCTTAGATTAGAGGGTTTTGTATAAATAATTAATACAGTATATGCTATACGTAATTAAGCGCACTCATACAATTAGTATCTCGCCGCGTGTGACAATGTTTCCGAATTTGTGCAGCCTGAGAATGCAGAGAAAAATAAGAGATGATGTTCTTGACAAAATCCACATTGCACTTACAAACAGCGAATCGTTCTCAAATACTAGCGCAAATTCGAGACATCAAATCATCAGCCATGATGTTTGATGAATACTCCTAGATAGGAAGATTTTTTTTCCAGCAAAAAAGAATGCAACAATGTTCATTGTTGTGAACTACGGGCACATGAGCTCGATGTAATAACACCCCCACTAAGCTTCAATTCTAGCACTAACAGGCCAGCACTAATAACAACGATTGAAGAAACGCCACCCACTTTAAAAATGATCAAGAAACGCCACAACCGAAAAGTTCCGCCGTCCCTCGTGCTTCTTCCAGACAACTGCTGCAGCCAAACATGGCAAGGATCAAGAAGAAGGCCGCCGTGATATGCTGCTGCGCGTTGCTCGCGGCGTCCCTCCTGCTCGGCGCCGCCCTCGCCACCTCGCTCTACTTCCTGCTGCTCCGCCCGCACCCGCCGCGCGTGGTGGCAACGGCGGTGGAGACGCAGCTCGCCGCCTTCACCATCCTCCCGCCGGCGCTCAACTTCTCCCTGGCCGTCGCCGTCACCGTGCACAACCCGAGCCACGCGCCGTTCCGGTACGGCGCGGTGGTCACCGCGGTGACGTACCACGGCGCGGCGGTGGGGCGGTCTGTCGCGCCCGCGGGGAAGATCCCGGCGCGGTCGGCGAGGACGGTCGGGGCGCGGGTGCGGGTGGACGCGGCGAGGGTCACCCTGAGCAGGCACTACGTGGTGGACGTTGTCGCAGGCGCGCTGCCCTTCGAGGCCAAGACGGCGATGGCGGGGAAGGCCGCGGCGCTCCGGCTGTTCAGGGTGAGCGCGGACGCCGAGGCATCGTGCAGTGTCATCCTGTACACGTTCAGGCGGGAGAGCAGCTCGCACTGCACCTCCATGGTTCGCGTCACCTGAATGCATGAGCAGCTTTTCGCACGTCGCGCCGATTCCGGTGATGCCTCTAGTCTACCAGCACGGAGCGCAGGCCACCGGAGAGCACCACAGGAAGATGTGCAGTTTCATTTTTCTTTTGGGAAAGAGAAGTGTACTGCGATGTCAGCTGACTTTGAAATCGTGAGTTATATTGTTTTGCTGTTATTTAGAGTTAACTGCACCTTCTACAGGGAGAAAATTACACATTCCGATCCTCCAACTTGATGGCGCGTATCACAACCGTCTCCGAAAATACATAACATGTACGGTCCTGTGTACTCTGGAGCGCAGCGGTGCTGCCACGTGCGCCTTCCCCTCCTGCGTCCAATGCACATTTTGAAAAAGCCCCCTTTATTTTCTTATAAAAAATAATCCATTCATGCATCCGTGGCAGCTGAACGACCGTACCTTTGTGATACGATCCCCGCTGACATCCCAAATTCATTCGAGCCCCATGCCACCCAAACGCCTCTTCTGTCGTCCTCGAGGATTACGACGTCCCTCGACAGTGCATTGTCGTCGTCCGCACTCAGCTCGTGATAGGGCATACGACGAGCGGAGGGAGGCCCCCTCCCACAATACAATAAGAACCCCTCGGCAACAAAATCACTACATTTGATAGTTTTGGTACTCAATTGTGAGCAATTAGACAACGCTTTGACATTTTTTAACTAAAATTCAAGTTTAATTTGAGCTCGTTTGCCTAGTGTTTAATTGTAATCATAGGGTTTCAGTCGACTGTGTTAAAGCTTTGTATTTGCTAGTTTAACAGATGGAGGCAGTGAGTACTACGCCGTAGAGTTAGTGCACTCCGATTTTTTTTTGGTAATGAAGCGAATGGGTCTTATCTGAATGGAAATAAAGTCTTTTATGATTTTCTGTGATGCTAGGGAAACTTCTAAGTCAATGTTGGATGATTTAGTAGAGGATTAGGGGTATGAGAAGGCAGGAAGAATAAATATCAACTTGTTGATGCATGTATGCAAATCATTTTGCGTGGACTTAAGCTGACTACACAAAGTAATGACAGCAACTACGTCAGGAAACTGGTTAAAGAGGAGCACATATATCTTATGTTCTATATTAATCATTAGACAACATGTATGGGGACAAGAAGAAGAAGAAGAAGAAGAATGTTCTAGAAGATTTGGTTGACAGAGTTAATCAAAACCAACCGTCCCCCAACTGAGAGCATCTTTCCTTTCCAACTGCTCAACCGTTTCTCTAGACGCTCCTCTACATGCTTCCACTCCGCAATAGTGAGACGCCGATAGTGAATCGGTATTCCCAAATACCTCATCGGGAATTGGCCATGCGTGCAACCAAACAGGTTAGCATAATCACCCGCCAACTCAATGGCTGCTCCAAAGCAGAACAATTCGCTTTTATGGAAGTTAATTTTAAGACCCGACATTTGCTCAAATGCTGAAAGCAATAGTTTCATGTTTCGAGCCTTGTCCAGGTCATGTTCCATAAAAAGAATTGTGTCATCTGCATATTGCAGAATAGAGAGGCCACCATCCACAAGGTGTGGCACTACTCCTGCAATCTGGCCATCCTGCTTAGCACGCTCAATCAGAATAGCTAACATGTCGGCAACAATGTTAAAAGAATCCAACTACCAACTACTATATGCTTTCTTTCTTCCAACTACCAAAAGGGGTCTTGCAAAGATTAGACTATTTTAGATCCAGATTCTTTTGGCAAGGAGACGGGGAAAAGAAAAAATACAAAATGGCCAAATGGAGTGTGGTTCGTAGACCAAAAGACCAAGGTGGCCTTGGAATTCATGACCTACAGGTCAAGAATGAGGCCCTACTTAGTAAATGGTTGTTCAAACTACTTACTGAGGATGGTGTTTGGCAAACCATGCTACGCAACAAGTATTTAGGCCAAAAGGCGGTGTCTCAGGCATATTGGAAACCTGGAGACTCTCACTTTTGGGTTGGCCTAATGGCGGCAAAGAAACATCTTTTTCGCTTTGGGTCTTTCGCGATAAAGGACGGGTCAGAGATTCGTTTCTGGAAAGACATCTGGCTAGGCAATGCCAATCTTCGAGAACAATATCCAGCCTTGTACATCATTGCTCGCGAGAAGAAGAATACTATTGCGCAGGTGCTCAGTTCATCCCCGCCGAATATTTCGTTCAGGCGAGATTTGATTGGGCCTCGCCTTACATCATGGCATAATCTATTGTCCAAGCTGGATTCGATTAACCTGACACAAGACCGAGATGTGTTTCGCTGGAACCTTACTACAACGGGGTCTTTCACAGTAGACTCCATGAACCGTGCACTCACGCATTCTGAGGTACCGGTGAATAATAATAAGAAACTATGGAAGTCGAAGATTCCACTAAAGGTCAAAATCTTCATGTGGTATCTTTGTAGGGGGTTGTGCTAACCAAAGACAACCTCGCACGGCGCAACTGGCAAGGGAATAAGAAGTGTTGTTTTTGTACTCATGACGAGACAATCAAACACCTCTTTTTCAATGCAAGTTTGCACGTTCTACGTGGTCAGTCATCCAAATAGCGTCAAATTTGTATCCGCCCACAAGTGTTGCCAATATTTTTGGTCATTGGTTGGACGGTATTCCAAATAGATTCAAAACGCTAATAAGGGTGGGAGTGTATGCCTTAATGTGGTCGCTATGGCTATGTAGAAATGATTTGGTTTTTAATGACAAAAATGCTTCTCCTCTACAGGTTATTTTCCGGTGTACGCACTCGCTTCGTACGTGGTCTATACTACAGCGAGCGGAGTACCAACCGCTGTTCAAGGCGGTGTGTACGCGATTGGAGCAGGTGGCTACGGAGGTTTTTTCTCAACATGGGTGGCAGCATAACCTCCGGATCGACCCACCACCACTTTCGACATAGGCATATATAGTGTCGGTCTATACGACTCTACTGTTGCCGTTTTGTCGATTTTGATTCTTTTCTTTCTGTCAAACTTTTTAGAATTGGCTGTGTGCATCTTAGTTATGCAGAGGTCGGGTCTCACTCATAATGCTTTGTATCCGCTTGATGCTACATTTTTGAGTTAATAAAATGCCCTTTATCGAAAAAAAAAGAAGATTTGGTTGACTGTGAGTATGACATGGAGGATGGAGATGAAAACTTTGTGTGGGAAGATTTGATTGGTGATAAGAAATCAAGGTGGAATGATAGGGAAAAGGAAGCAAATGGTAGAAGATCAAAATTTTGATGAAGAATTATATATGTGACTGCTCTGAATCAGATGATGAGTAGATGAAGTTCAACTTCCCTCATTTCTCTAATCACTAAAAGCGTCAGTTTCATGTTGGGCAGCTTTTCTCCTTAGTTGATTTGTTCAAAAAGGTTGTTAGAAAGTATAGTTGAAGGAGAGACTGGGAATTACCTTTCCAAAAAAATGATAGCACAAGGGTAGGAGCTAAGTGGTGTGATGGATGGCTTGGTATCATACTTATGCTGAGGAGAGAAGGAAGGAGACACATGAGGCCAAGCCTGCCCTTGTGAAGCCAAGAGGCATGCTTTGTCAGCGAGGAAGAAAGAACAAGAGGAGTAGAAGAAAATTATTGTTGCATAAATAAAAAGACAAACCGAAGAGAAGAAGAGGCAAGAGAAGTATTAAATATAACAAAAGAAGCTAAATTTTTGATATATCAGCAGGAGGAGGAAGAAAGGCAGAGAGGATTTAACCACTATGTGCAAATGGAGGATCTAGCCAGACAACATGCATGGGAGGAGCAAGCCGAAGAGCATACGAGCAGCACAACAAGGCATCAATAATGGAAGGATAAAAGAAACAAGTTGAGGAACTGAACATGCAGCAAGCTGAGGAAAAGAAAAGGAGGCAACCTCAGGAACTGTAGAATAGATAAGCATAGGAACTAAAGAAAAGACGAGCTGATGAATGGACGAAGAAAAAGTTCATGGAAGAAAAATACAAACAGGAGGCAGAGTAAATTTTAAAGAAACATAATGAGCAAAAGGTACCAAGAGGGAATATGCCAGAGAGTTAAAGTTCATCCAGGCAGCAGCCAAACGTGCCACAAAAAAGATATTTTGGCGATCACATGAAAGGTCTAAAAAACACCGAACAATCCATGTTTGGTATTTTCAAATAGTTCGCTACCTAGTCTTTTTGTATTCTATTGGTATAGTGATGTATCTTGTGAACAAGTGTAGTGCATGCTAGAGTAATCTTCTGTATGGTCATGAACATGGAGTTGTTATAAAAAGTGCATGATCAAGTTATGTTGATGATCACGTAGTAGAACTTTGTTGTTGTTGATGTATGAGCAAAACATATTATATTTGATCTTGTTGATGTATGATAGAAGCATGCTTGATTTCGTTGTTGTATAGCCAAATTGTATGTCATCTTTGTTGTGTTCAACTTGTTAACTGTACATTTGTCGATACATAGTATATGTGAACCGAACATTCAGTTAACTGACGGGAAAAAAACATTCATTCTAGTTAAGATCAAATTTAGTTACTGATTTCAGTTCTTCAAATCACACATCACAACATTGTTCACTGCAAAAGACCACTCCTTTGGGTCACAAACAAGGCACACACACTTAAAATTGAATTTAAAGCAGTTCACAGCACACACACACAATGCAACTAAATTTAAACTGGACTTAAACAACACACAAATGGAACACAGCACTTCTTCAGCCTGCTGAGCAGCCAGCGTCACCTCCAGGTCCGTTGTAGTCGACCCTCCTGCACCAACACACAAACTCGTACTCCCAGCTATGACACTTGCCTTCAGAAGGGAGGTATGCGTCCGGCAAATTTCCGGACATTGGCGGGACGATGACTGTGTGTTGTGTAGGAGGGTGGGTCCTCGATGTCGATGACGCTGGAGTGGGTAGTGACTCACACTTATCATTGGAGGACGGCAGCTCGGCACCTTAGGCTCGAGGACCTCCAATTTCGGAACCTTGGGGACTTTAGACGGATCGTGGAGCCACGCCTCCATCACCAACTCACGCTTGTCCTCTGACGACATGATGTAGATAAGCTCGCTGGCGAGCTAGCTGAGGACGCCGTTGGCTGCCTCCGGCTCCCTCGCCTCGTTGGGTAGCCCTTCCAAGCTCACCTTGGTCTTGTAGTCGAGCCTGCATGGTACCAACGGCAGAACTGGATCCACAAGCCAGTGACCACACTTGCATCAATGACTCCATGGCGCGTGTGCACAACGCACCGTCGGTGAAGGTGAGCCACAAATCATGCGGTAGGGTGGCCACCTCATGCGACGGCCTGACAAGTAATTTCCTCTAGGACGTCGAGCAGGGCGGCAGCTCATCGGTGCGGTCTCCGACGATGGTCACCAGCAACATGCGACCATGATACCCTGCCTCCAACGAATTCACTCCCCACGCGCGCGCGGGGAGCACATGGTCGGATCTGCCTGGGAATTTCAGGATATTGCTGCCTCCAAAATGATTCGGCCTCTTCAAACCGCCAAACAGGAAGACGAAGGCCTTATTTGGTTGCGAGGGTGCATATTTCCAGGGAAAGGGCGACCAGGGTTGATTACTCCTGGCAAAACTAAAATCCCGTGGAAAATTCACATGACCCTTTGGGGAAGATGGGAATAGTAGTGGCAAATCAGAGGAACGCATCCCCAAACTCTTTTCCAGATCTTGTTCTCGGTGAGCCCCCTTTGGACCTGCATCCCCGTCTTCATGGCCATCACCACCACGGCACCACCAGTCATCATCGTCGGCAGCTTGTGGGCAGGAGAGAACTCCACCTACTGGTAGGTACGTTTGCAGCGGCGGCCGCCGGTGAGGATGGAGGCGGAGGTGTGAGTACATGGTGCAGGTGGAGATTGAGGAGGAAAGGAGAGGTATGGCAATGTAGGGAGGCGGCGACCTCGCATCAGCAGGTCAGAGACAGGCGCCGCGAGCGAGCGAGACGGGGGATTCTCTCCCGATGTCGCGAGGCGGGGGCGCTATCCCGGGGAAATCATGCGGCTCGGGCCGAAAAAAACTCTGGCTCCGAGCGTCCAAATGTCCAGAAATATTGGCCCGGGTCATATCTTCCGCGCGTGCTTCCCACCCAGGGAATGGGCCAGGATCCCTGGGGGATCCGCGGTTACCAAATGAGCCCTTAGGGTGCGACGGGATTTAAAAAAAACGAAGGGGAGTGCATCAAACAGGCGAGGATGTACATGTCAACACCACAGCGACAGAGTACAGTGCTGTATGCAGGACCATACGTGTTATGTGTTTTCGTATTCGAGGACCATATTGGAACATTTTTCAAGTTCCGGCCATGCAGTGAATAACTAGAGACTGGTACCGATACAGAGAATTTCAGACATCCGAACGAGTACAAGAAAATCACATGCAACGCCAGCACATTACAGCGATATTTTAAGTTTTCTAGAGCTGAAATTGGAATTGGACTGGTCACAAGATCAGGATAAAGCTATAAGGATCCAGCGTCTCTTTATTCCCATTTACTTAGCGGAACAGTGAAGTACCCAGTTATATCATGACCACATCATTCAAACCAACCCCGTCCCGCTGTATATGTTAATTAATAGATTAAGAATTGCTAACAGTACAAAAATAATTACTAACTAGGGCAACCGCAAGGAATCGAGCGCTTCTGAGGATCTACTATCGTTCAAATGTCCTTCCCTAGCTCAACCTTCTTCACCAACCTTAGCGTGTTGTGCAAGATGGAGTCAAGTATGCCGGCCACCTAGAATTCACAGGTTCAAACATCAGCCATGTATACTCGATGCTCTAGGAAGTATGAAAATATAAACAAGGAGATGTTCCCACCGTGAAAACTCCACCAATAATAGCACAGACGTTTGTGATGAAGTGGGAGAACGATTTTGGAAGTTCAGTCACCAGGACCTGATGATAAATGAGAATCAGTTTAGATGGACTGTTCGATATGTTAGTAAACCGAGTAACAAGTATATAAAATACCTAGATACCTACCTGCATGGGAGAAGGCTCAAAATGGAATTTCACAACAGGGACATAGAAGCTGTGCACCAAGCTGCTGTGTGCTGTGTATTCATATTCTTCAAGCACTTTCAACTCCTTTGCGTATCTCAGCGTAACCAGCTCAGTCTTTACAATTTGTAGGTAATGCTCAATCTAGAATGACATAGTTTAAACAAATGCCATGTTATTTCCTAATAAACAATGGAAAAAAACTTACATGCATTGCAAACTTCAAAAGAGAAGTAGGCAAATTTTAGGGACTTACAGTAACATTTGCATTGACATCACCATGCTTAACGATGTAAGACTGACCAGCTAATCTATCATGGTGTCCGCCAACATAGGGAAATAGTCTTTTCAGTTCATTGAACATCTTTGATGAGAGCCTTTTGCCAAATGAGAATGTTGTGACGTAGTGGGAAACATTTATCTGAGATGGATCAAACGAGTGTGAACCAGATCGAGCTGATATTACAACACTGCCAGGAACCTGGTGAAGAGAAGAAAGTAATCAAACATCCCAAAAAAGAATCCTTTCTCCATGCAGCAAGTATTAGTACTACAGGCGCTTACCTCGCCAACACTACAGAAGCTAGCAGTATGAATGTTAGCTCAGAAGTTCATTTACCTTTTTGACCCGCACAAAACCTTCTATTCTGCAGCCACCGGTCATTGGAGCAGGACGCTTTGCAGGATCAACAGTCTTGTTGGACTTGTCTTCCAAAGCAAGCACATGGGCCTCTTTTGGAATATTTGCAACATATGTTTCCATTGCCTAAGATTCAAAACTTATATCAAGAATCCAGTACAGAACAGCCTATGAGACCATAAATACCATATATTAACAAGCAAAGAGTTAGCCTTTAGTTCACCCTCAAGAAGTTCATTACAATTTCTCGGGTAGGCTAAGGTTTAGGATATTGTGCGGCAGTAAAGATAACCAATGTGATACAATCGTACTGACATAAGAACAACAATTGGAAACCATGTGATTCATAACATACCGCGACTAAACTTTCGGTATCACGTTCCCCATAGTATGAGTCATGATCATGGTGACCCTGATTCTCCCTGTACAGAAGTTGATTTGGTTATTTACTGACCTTGAGGGCAAAATTAACGGGAAGCATTGGCAGAATGAGGTTTACAGTTTCAGTGTGATATAATGTAAGGTTTACTGTGCTTACTTCATATCACTCCCTTTATGAAAAATGCGAATTGATGGGTAACCTTGTATATGGTGCCTGCATTTAATTAAATAAAGAGATGAAGATATATCATATCAGCATTTTGACTAAGAAGCATACGA
>NC_057797.1:212093168-212150433 GCF_018294505.1 Triticum aestivum
GTTACTTTACTGGTGCCAAACAGAAAGCCAATGGGAATGAAAATAGACAATCCTGCCACTGTTTATTCAGTATGCAATATGGAAGATAGGGAAATGCTTCAAGCTCATTCTTTTTTCTTTTTCTTTTTTTGCGGGTGCTTCAAACTCATTCTTAATCAAATAGTTCCAGAAGGAAGGAATAGCACCCGCAAGAGCAGCATGCAAGGACACACTAAATCATGACAAGACCGTGGGATCATCATATAACTTCAACAGATATTTACAACAAAATTAATCAAATTTCATGGTAGAAGACAAACGAGGATTTTGGATTCATGTGATGTCAGTCTATTACAACAATATAAGTGTTTAACACTCCTATATTTCTTTACAGAGAGAGTAGCATATTCATGTGATGTCAGTCTATTAATACATAAATAGAAAGGTTAAAATAAGAAGAAAGTACAATTTTGGACGAAAGAGAAAACGCATTGAATTAAAAGTATATAATCAACCCCACTTATTCGTTTATCGATCTCTAATTTGATAATTAATTAGTACATACCTCTTACACAGTTCAACTTCCTCAGTGCAGTCAACTTTCCCGAGAAGAATTCTGCCATCCATTTCAGGGTCATATCTGAATATAACAAATAAAATCAGGATGGTAATCTAAAGCATAAAATCATGAATCCCCAAGCCACGTTCGGGACAAAAAAGAGCAAAAGCATATACCTCTCCCTTATTATTTGCGCAGCCTTTTCCCATGAAGGTTTCTGAAGGATTGTTGATTGATCAGAACCAATTTAACTTCTCCATATACACTAAGTGAAAGGGAACACAAAGAAAAAAAATCTAACCAGACGATTGCTCCAATAACACCAGGGGGCATAAAAGTTGACAACCAAAACAGGGTACCTGGAAAGGAATATATATAATTTATGATAAATATCAACCTCAACAATAAGGGAACTCCGGCAAAGAATAGGACAGAGCTAAATGCTAAATAAAAATCAAGAACAGAATATAATTGGCATACAACACTGAACCTGGCGAAAGTAATTAGAACTTATAGCCTATAGAGAAACAAGGAGTATAAATTAAATAATTAAATATCCACATGAATGTCTAGCAGTTAGATGCTGGTGCGTAAAATATCTTTGACAATAGGTTTCACTATTACACAAGATACTTGAATACTTACTGGTGAGAATAGCTATCAAAATTGCGAGAGGACAAGGCAACTGAACCATCACCATGGTATTCTTCAACATCATCTCCGTGTTTGTTGACAGTGGGTATAGGTCCAGCATGGAACTCAGATCCAGTAGGTACTAAATTCCGATCAATTGAAAACTTGCGAACAGTTTTCGTTATGTTTAGTCTGTTCTGCATATGTTTTGAACAGGAAACTAAGGTTAAACTAGTATAAGAAAAAAAAACGCGTGCTATGGAAAGCAAGAAGAAGAAAATAGGAAGTTATTCCATATGTACAAAACATAGTTCACATAGGTCCCCCTACTTTTTGACACAAAAGTAACATCAAAAAACTGGATGCACTGACCTATTTCATGATTTCAAGGATGGTGTAAAAAACATATGTAGCTTACATTTAAGGGAAATACCCATTCTGGTCCCTAAACTCTCTTCCGCAGGGAGAGTAATTTTCACGGTCTTCCTTTTGGAAGCAGACGGGTTAGCAACTTGGCGCCAGCAATGAGGAGGAAGGCAGTCAAAAGTCTCATTGAGGCTTGGTCTGGTTGGAGAGGGAGAGGGAGAGGGAGAGGGAGAGGGAGAGGGAGAGGGAGAGAGGGAGAGAGAGAGAGAGAGATGGTTGTAGGAGGAAGCCAAAAAAAGATACTCCCTACGATGCGACACTTACTTTGGATCGGAGGGAGTACTATAATTTAGTTTTCCCGGATTTCTGTCTGGGCAAGTGTTTGGTTCACATGTTGGGCCTTCTATCATCTTGGGAGCTTTTTTTATCTGACCGGTGGCAAATTGGCATACTTAGCTGCTACATAGGCCTAAAATTATGTGAATTCTGTTGCGAGCGGGTTAGTTGCGATGATTTTCATAACCAGGAGTTTTAAAGTACACCGCATGAAGATGAAATTTTCCAACACATAAATCTAGTGTAAAATGATTTTCAACAAGCAACGTAATAAGGTACTCAACAAAATGATTACGGAAAGCATAAGACCTGATTCTGTTTCCCCGTTTTAGGTTATTCATACAAAAAGGAAGACACATTTTATATAATGTTGCATTATCGGAACTAGAAGAGAGCATATAAAGCACTGTAGGAAGAGATCGAATCTTACTGTTCCCAGCACATCACTGACATCAACTGATGCAAATTCACATGAAAGCGCAGGAAAGCTGCAAAATGCAAAAGCCACATAGTGAACAATCAAGGGAATAATAAGGCTGTGCTGCCTATCATTATTAACATAGTCATCCCATCAAAAACAAAAAATATCAATCTGAAATCCAAACAGACGGCTAGGCTAGTGTATACCACTTACTATGAAATATGGTGTGCAAACGAACAAATGAAAATCTGGCTAGTGCTTGAATTTTTCCCAAAAACATGGAGCACCAGTTCCAATAATAGATCTCAGATGCATATGTAGACTAGGAGGAAAAAAGATAATAATGGATGCCATAAACCTATTATGCTATGAACAAAATTAAAATGGTTGGATTTGGAAAACTAGTTGACGGCAAGACTATTAACCTAAGTACACATCAGATGCTTCTTGACAGGATTCAGAGAAGAGTAAAAACATCAAGAAACACGCAGTGACATGTCTTGTGCTGCATATATAAACTGCGCACTGGTAACAGATAAATAACAATAGCAAGTCATTAGTTTTAGAAGAGCAGACATGCATTAGGTGGAAGACAAATTCCATGAAGTGTCCGCAAAACAAAGGGCAACAGAAAGAAGAATTATTGATGAAACACAAAGGTTCAGGTTTAAACTATGTATTCAATAATGCTCGCGAAATGCTACCAAATTCACCTCAAGTTAAAATCTATCCGTAAGAACTCCCCATCTGAACTCCTGTCAACAATTACAGATGTGGTGGTATTGACTGCTAAGTAACTACTCAGCTCCTGCAACAACAATTTAACAGCTTTAGATGAAAGTAACCTCATCATATATTGCAATATAAATTTAAAGATCAAGAATACAAGATCATGTAAACATTATTCAAAATTGCTAGCAAGTGCAGAAATTGCAATGATTAACCAATGAGGACCCAAGGGATGCATTGGTTCCAGAGTAACTAGTACACCATGTGATGTCATCACACTGCCTAGCTTCAAGTTCCAATGATCATAGTTGCTCATAATCTATGGCACCATGTTGATGCTCTGATGATAAATAAATAAAAGTTCATTTGAAAGGGTTATTTTGGACTACATAACTTGAAATGGTGTAGCAATTAAGTACTACAGCAAACCGAATAGTAGCAGACCAATTAATCACTTAAACAAAGGTGTTGAGTATCGTGATTATTAGGAAACAGCGCGCCGCCCCGTGGTTTTCCCCGTGGCTGCACCAACCCGCGCCGCCACTGCGTCGCCCTTTCGGGCCATAGTGCCGTGGCACGCTGTCCACGTCGCCGCCCCAAGGCTGTTCCCACGGTTGCATCAACCCGCGCGCTGCCGCTGCGTCGCCCCTTCGGGCCATAGTACCGCGGCCCGCGGTCCACCACTGCCCTGAGGCCGTCCGCTCCAGGCCGTCCCCGTGGCTACACCGACCCTCACGTTGCCGCTGCGTAGCCCATCACCCTGAGGTCTTCCCTGCCCGCCGTCGCCCCGACCCGCACACTGCCGCTGCGTCGCCCCTTCGGGTCATAGCGCTGCGGCATGCGGTCCACTTTGCTGTCCACGCGCGTCAACTTCTGTGTGGTATGCGCCGCGCCACCTTCCTAGGCGCGCGGACGGTCTTCGTCACGTTGTCAGGTTCTTCCTCGCCTACTTCGAGCACCGTCGCCACGCTCCTAACCTAGCCGCCGCTGCCGCTCTTCTTCCCGGGCCACGGCGACTACCTCGACACCGGCCACCCCGACTCAACATCGACCATGGCGTCCCTTGCACGGCTACCTCGACCACGGCTACACCACCCTACACTCTTGGCTACCTCGACATTGGCAGAAAGGGCTACCGCCTTGCTTGAGCAACCTCGTAAGTTTCCACTCCAGCCACGACTTCCGTGATACAAGAAGTACAGTATAGTTGATAACAGAACAGAAACTGGAAACAAACCATTCCAAACAAAAACACCATTGCCAGTGCTGCAAATATGGATAATCCAGCACCAGATAGTGATGCCTCCGTCAAATCCCTAGGAATTTTCCTGCAGACAGCCAAAACAAAAAAATATATCTCAATACGTTACCACTTCAGTAGAAACTCAAAAACAGCACCTGCACAATGCCAGCAAAAAGGTCCCCCACCGACCACCATTACAGCATACTGTCAATTTTGCATTTTCGGTATTACCACGTTCGAACATATATCATCTACGGTGCAGTTCTCCAGAAACAGACGTAAATCATTACTGGCGAGTACCCAAGCTCGAACTAAATACATCAATTCGTAGCCAATCCCCCGAATACAGACAGTAATCCGACTGAACCAAACCCCACATTCACCGAATCCCGCCGCTAATCTGGAGATCGGAAGGGAAGCGAATGATACCTGTAGAAGTCGACGGACTTCAGCTTGCTCGAGGAGATCATGGCTGCCGATGATGACGACGTGGCAGCGCGCCGGGTGGTCGGATCTGCCGGGTGCGGAGAGATCTGGAGCGAGGGGAAGGAGAGAGGTGAGATTTATGTGGGGAGGTCTCTTCTTTTCGTCGTCTCGACTAGAAAGGTGTGCCCCCGGATCTCACCGCCTCCTACCTCCCGGAGTCCAGAGTACCGCTGCCTTGCCTGCGATGTTAATTGCGTCCAGCCACGGATACGTATCCATCTATTTCTATTGCTTTCCTTTTATGTATTTCTGGAAAATGCTGTGTCAAGTTAGAAAATTATTAATTTGGTCCTATCCTGATCTCAAAAAATAAATGCCCCTGTATCCCTTTTTCTTTAGTTGGAAAAAATGCCCCTGTATCCTTTAGAAAGTTAATTGGGTCCTTAGTATTTAAGGCGCCGAGTAGATGTAATATTAACCATAGTTTAGATATCTCGCAAAAAAAAACATAGTTTATGTAGTTTATATTGTGGTTTATTTTCGAACGTAGTACAATGATCATACATACGCATATACACTCACTCGTATGAATGCAAGTACGCACACACATCCTACCCGAGCATATCCGAGAAACTGAGCTGGCACGTCATTTTGAGATTGATGTCACATACGCCTTCGTAGTCGACGAGAACGTCTCCTTCCACTGAACGCACGTCGCCGAAAGTCCTAGAATAAATCCAGAAGAATGTGAGCACCAACGTCGAGGCTATGACTTAAACTCTGTTAGGTTGCGGATGTCACTGTCCTCCTAATCATCCAATCATAAGTTGGTTCACAGTTTATATTGCAGTATTTGTTCTCCTATAAAATTCAAAAATACTCCTATACAACAATCTATGCATAAAAAATTAAGTTTATAATCTAAATATTCAAATAAATACGTAGTCAAAGTTTTGTATGTTTAACGTAAGACAAGTGTTGGTGCAATTAAGTGTCCTAAAAGTTTTGAAGATTGTTGGACAGGAACAATGAAGGACTAATGTGTTTGGTAGCGCACACCCGTAGATTAGGTCCCTGGAGTTCTTAGGAGTTTCATATAAACTCGAAAGATTATTTTTTGTGCGACTGAGAAGAATTCTAAGCCAATTGAGAAGATTGCTATCGAAGATATTGCGTGACGAAAGTGACCTCTAAAAACTGCTGATGTAAAGCAATTGATATAGAGTTCGGTCCAAGACGATTGACTGCAGTGGAGAAGAAAGAGGATGAAGAAAGATGTAGCATTTTCTTTTGTAGTTATTTTTCTCTTATTTGAGTCCCATGATCACCGTACTACTAAGAGGTGTCGTAGTGTTTCGAAACTTATGTTTCTTTGATGCTTAACCGAAACATATCCTAAGTGAGATGTGAGAAAAATCTTTTTGTGTTCCAAGACATTTACTTGTCAGCCAGAGGCGATGATCTTCTGGGCTACGAGAGAAATGCTCTAACCGAGGAGTCGGCTTTACTTGTTCCTCAAGTAAAGTTGTCGGATGCATTTGAAATCAGACCGTTAGATACGTGTCCGTTGACCATTGGCTAGACGTCGTGTCCTAAATGGCCATTTCCCCCTCAGGATTGCTCCGACTATAAATAGACACCTCGCAGCTTCCGAGAAGGTTGGTTGCTCCGCGTGATTTTGACGAGTTGTCATAGCACCCTCTATCCAAATATTAGAGTTAATCCACCGAGAGAAAACCCTACAGACAAAAAACTAGATAGTGGTTTAGCAACTCTCAAGAGTTATACATGGATCCCATCTCAGATTTCATGACCTCAAGCCATTTCGCGGAATATGGGCTCATCGTCGCTTCCTCATAGTTCGTAGGTTCGTCATGGTCTAGTAACATGACTTCCAGAAAGAATTACCGTACCACCGTACTACTCTAGTGTGAACTATACTCTGGTTGACCTACGAGGTTCGGTAGTAACTTGATCTAAAGTTTCATAATCATCATCATTAGCTTCCTCACTAATTGGTGTAGGAATCACTGGAACTGATTTCTGTGATGAACCACTTTCCAATTCGGGAGAAGGTACAACTACCTCATCAAGTTCTACTTTCCTCCCACTCACTTCTTTCGAGAGAAACTCCTTCTCTAGAAAGGATTCATTCTTAGCAACAAAGATCTTGCCTATGGATCTGTGATAGAAGGTGTACCTAACAATTTCTTTTGGGTATCCTATGAAGACACACTTCTTCGATTTGGGTTCGAGCTTATCAGGCTGAAACCTTTTCACATAAGCATTGCGACCTCAAACTTTAAGAAATGATAGCTTAGATTTCTTGCCAAACCATAGTTCATACGGTGTCATCTCAACGGATTTAGATGGTGCCCTATTTAACCTGAATGCAGCTGTCTCTAATACATAATCCCAAAACGATAGTGGTAAATCAGTAAGAGACATCATAGATCACACAATATCTAATAAAGTACGGTTACAACGTTCGGACACACCTTTACGCTGTGGTGTTCTAGGCGGCGTGAGTTATGAAACTATTCCACATTGTTTCAAATGAAGACCAAACTCATAACTCAAATATTCACCTCCACGATCAGATCATAAAAACTTTATTTTCTTGTTACGATGATTTTCCACTTCACTATGAAATTCTTTAAACTTTTCAAATGTTTCAGACTTATGTTTCATTAAATAGATATATCCATATCTGCTTAAATCATCTGTGAAGGTTAGAAAATAACGATACCCTGCCGCGAGCCTTAACACTCATCGGACTGCATACATCGGTATGTATTATTTCCAATAAGTCAGTGGCTCGCTCCATTGTTCCGGAGAATGGAGTCTTAGTCATCTTGCCCATGAGGCATGGTTCGCAAGTATCAAGTGATTCCAAAAGCCTATTAGCATGGAGTTTCTTCATGCTTTTACACCAATATGACCTAAACGGCAGTGCCACAAATAAGTTGCATCATTATTAACTCTGCATTTTTTGGCTTCAATATTATGTATATGTGTATCACTACGATCGAGATACAATAAACCATTTATATTAAGTGTATGGCCATAGAAGGTTTTATTCATGTAAACAGAACAACAATTATTCTTTGACTTAAATGAATAACTGTATTGCAATAAACATGATCCAATCATATTCATGCTCAATGCAAACACCAAATAACATTTATTTTAGGTTCAACACTAATCCTGAAGGTAAAAGGAGTGTACAATGGTGATCTTATCATCCTTGGAATCACTTCCAACACACATCGTCACCTCGCCCTCAACTAGTCTCTGTTCATTTTGTAACTCCTGTTTCAAGTTACTAATCATAGCAACTGAACCAGTATCAAATACCCACGGGCTACTATGAACACTAGAAAAGTACACATCAATAACATGTATATCGTATATACTTTTGTTCACTTTGCCATCATTCTTATCCGCCAAGTATTTAGGGCAGTTCCGCTTCAAGTGACTATTTCCTTTGCAATAGAAGCACTCAGTTTCAGGCTGAAGGAAATATGCCCTAGAGGCAATAATAAAGTTATTATTTATTTCCTTATAATCATGATAAATGTTTATTATTCATGCTAGAATTGTATTAACCGAAAACATAATACATGTGTGAATAAATAGACAAACAAAGTGTCACTAGTATGCCTCTACTTGACTAGCTCGTTAATCAAAGATGGTTATGTTTCCTAACCATGAACAATGAGTTGTTATTTGATTAACAAGGTCAAATCATTAGTTGAATGATCTGATTGACATGACCCATTCCATTAGCTTAGCACCCGATCGTTTAGTATGTTGCTATTGCTTTCTTCATGACTTATACATGTTCCTATAACTATGAGATTATGCAACTCCCGTTTACCGGAGGAACACTTTGGGTACTACCAAACGTCACAACGTAACTGGGTGATTATAAAGGAGTACTACAGGTGTCTCCAATGGTACATGTTGGGTTGGTGTATTTCGAGATTAGGTTTTGTCACTCCGATTGTCGGAGAGGTATCTCTGGGCCCTCTCGATAATACACATCACATAAGCCTTGCAAGCATTACAACTAATATGGTAGTTGTGAGATGATGTATTACGGAACGAGTAAAGAGACTTGCCGGTAACGAGATTGAACTAGGTATTGGATACCGACGATCGAATCTCGGGCAAGTAACATACCAATGACAAAGGGAACAACGTATGTTGTTATGCGGTCTGACCGATAAAGATCTTCGTAGAATATGTAGGAGCCAATATGGGCATCCAGGTCCCGCTATTGGTTATTGACCGGAGACGTGTCTCGGTCATGTCTACATTGTTCTCGAACCGTAGGGTCCGCACGCTTAACGTTACGATGACAGTTATTATGAGTTTATGCATTTTGATGTACCGAAGGTTGTTCGGAGTCCCGGATGTGATCACGGACATGACGAGGAGTCTCGAAATGGTCGAGACATAAAGATTGATATATTGGAAGCCTATGTTTGGACATCGGAAGTGTTCCGGGTGAAATCAGGATTTTACCGGATTACCGGGAGGTTACCGGAACCCCCCGGGAGTCATATGGGCCTTATTGGGCCTTAGTGGAAAGGTGAAAGGGCTGCCCATAAGGGCTGCGCGCCTCCCCCCCTCCCCTAGTCCTATTATGACTAGGAGAGGTGGCCGGCCACCCCTCTCCCTCTTTCCCCCTTGGGAATCCTAGTTGGAATAGGATTGGGGGGGGGGGTCCTACTCCCGGTAGGAGTAGGACTCCTCCTGCGCCCTCCTCCTGGCCGGCGCACCTCTCCCCCTTGGCTCCTTTATATACGGAGGCAGGGGGCACCTCTAGACACACAAGTTGATCATTGAGATCGTTCCTTAGCCGTGTGCGGTGCCCCCTGCCACCATATTCCACCTCGATCATATCGTTGTAGTGCTTAGGCGAAGCCCTGCGTCGGTAATACATCAAGATCGTCACCACACCGTCGTGCTGACAGAACTCCTCCCCGAAGCTTTGCTGGATCGGAGCCCGGAGATCGTCATTGAGCTGTACGTGTGCTAAGAACTCGGAGGTGCCGGAGTAACGGTGCTTGGATCGGTTGGATCGGGAAGAAGACATACGACTACTTCCTCTACGTTGTGTCAACGCTTCCGTTGCGATCTACAAGGGTACGTAGATCATACTCTCCCCTCGTTGCTATGCATCACCATGATCTTGCGTGTGCGTAGGAAAATTTTGAAATTACTACGTTCCCCAACAGTGGCATCCGAGCCTAGGTTTTATGGTTTGATGTTATTTGCACGAGTAGAACACAAGTGAGTTGTGGACGATACAAGTCATACTGCCTACCAGCATGTCATACTTTGGTTCGGCGGTATTGTTGGACGAGACGACTCTGACCAACCTTACGCGTACGCTTACGCGAGACCGGTTCCCTCGACGTGCTTTGCACATAGATGGCTTGCGGGCGACTGTCTCTCCAACTTTAGTTGAACCGAGTGTGGCTACGCCCGGTCCTTGCGAAGGTTAAAACGGAGTCTATTTGACAAACTATCGTTGTGGTTTTGATGCGTAGGTGAGATTGGTTCTTGCTTAAAGCCCGTAGCAGCCACGTAAAACTTGCAACAACAAAGTAGAGGACGTCTAACTTGTTTTTGCAGGGCATGTTGTGATGTGATATGGTCAAGGCATGATGCTAAATTTTATTGTATGAGATGATCATGTTTTGTAACCGAGTTATCGGCAACTGGCAGGAGCCATATGGTTGTCGCTTTATTGTATGCAATGCAATCGCGATGTAATGCTTTACTTTATCACTAAACGGTAGCCATGGAAGCATAAGATTGGCGAGACGACAACGATGCTACGATGGAGATCAAGGTGTCGCGCCGGTGACGATGGTGATCATGACGGTGCTTCGGAGATGGAGATCACAGGCACAAGATGATGATGGCCATATCATATCACTTATATTGATTGCATGTGATGTTTATCTTTATATGCATCTTATCTTGCTTTGATTGACGGTAGCATTATAAGATGATCTCTCACTAAATTATCAAGAAGTGTTCTCCCTGAGTATGCACCGTTGCGAAAGTTCTTCGTGCTGAGACACCACGTGATGATCAGGTGTGATAGGCTCTACGTTCAAATACAACGGGTGCAAAACAGTTGCACACGCGGAATACTCAGGTTATACTTGACGAGCCAAGCATATACAGATATGGCCTCGGAACACGGAGACCGAAAGGTCGAGCGTGAATCATATAGTAGATATGATCAACATAATGATGTTCACCGATGAAACTACTCCATCTCACGTGATGATCGGACATGGTTTAGTTGATTTGGATCACGTGATCACTTAGAGGATTAGAGGGATGTCTATCTAAGTGGGAGTTCTTAAGTAATATGATTAATTGAACTTAAATTTATCATGAACTTAGTACCTGATAGTATCTTGCTTATTTATGTTGATTGTAGATAGATGGCTCGTGCTGTTGTTCCGTTTAATTTTAATGCGTTCCTTGAGAAAGCAAAGTTGAAAGATGATGGTAGCAATTACACGAACTGGGTCCGTAACTTGAGGATTATCCTCATTGCTGCACAGAAGAATTACGTCCTGGAAGCACCGCTGGGTGCCAGGCCTGCTGCTGGAGCAACACCAGATGTTATGAACGTCTGGCAGAGCAAAGCTGATGACTACTCGATAGGTCAGTGTGCCATGCTTTACGGCTTAGAATCGGGACTTCAACGACGTTTTGAACGTCATGGAGCATATGAGATGTTTCAGAGTTGAAGTTAATATTTCAAGCAAATGCCCAGATTGAGAGATATGAAGTCTCCAATAAGTTCTATAGCTGCAAGATGGAAGAGAACAGTTCTGTCAGTGAGCATATACTCAAAATGTCTGGGTATAATAATCACTTGATTCAATTGGGAGTTAATCTTCCAGATGATTGTGTCATTGACAGAATTCTCCAATCACTGCCACCAAGCTACAAGAGCTTCGTGATGAACTATAATATGCAAGGGATGAACAAGACTATTCCCGAGCTCTTCGCAATGCTGAAAGCTGTGGAGGTAGAAATCAAAAAGGAGCATCAAGTGTTGATGGTTAAATAAACCACTAGTTTCAAGAAAAAGGGCAAAGGGAAGAAGAAGGGGAACTTCAAGAAGAACGGCAAGCAAGTTGCTGCTCAAGAGAAGAAACCCAAGTCTGGACCTAAGCCTGAAACTGAGTGCTTCTACTGCAAGCAGACTGGTCACTGGAAGCGGAACTGCCCAAAGTATTTGGCGGATAAGAAGGATGGCAAGGTGAACAAAGGTATATATGATATACATGTTATTGATGTGTACCTTACTAATGCTCGCAGTAGCACCTGGGTATTTGATACTGGTTCTGTTGCTAATATTCGCAACTCGAAACAGGGGCTACGGATTAAGCGAAGATTGGCTAAGGACGAGGTGACGATGCGCGTGGGAAACGGTTCCAAAGTCGATGTGATCGCGGTCGGCACGCTACCTCTACATCTACCTTCGGGATTAGTATTAGACCTAAATAATTGTTATTTAGTGACAGCGTTAAGCATGAACATTATATCTGGATCTTGTTTGATGCGAGATGGTTATTCATTTAAATCAGAGAATAATGGTTGTTCTATTTATATGAGTAATATCTTTTATGGTCACGCACCCTTGAAGAGTGGTCTATTCTTATTGAATCTCGAGAGTAGTGATACACATATTCATAATGTTGAAGCCAAAAGATGCAGAGTTGATAATGATGGTGCAACTTATTTGTGGCACTGCCGTTTAGGTCATATCGGTGTAAAGCGCATGAAGAAACTCCATACTGATGGACTTTTGGAACCACTTGATTATGAATCACTTGGTACTTGCGAACCGTGCCTCATGGGCAAGATGACTAAAACACCGTTCTCCGGTACTATGGAGAGAGCAACAGATTTGTTGGAAATCATACATACAGATGTATGTGGTCCGATGAATATTGAGGCTCGTGGCGGATATCGTTATTTTCTCACCTTCACAAATGATTTAAGCAGATATGGTTATATCTACTTAATGAAACATAAGTCTGAAACATTTGAAAAGTTAAAAGAATTTCAGAGTGAAGTGGAAAATCATCGTAACAAGAAAATAAAGTTTCTACGATCTGATCGTGGAGGAGAATATTTGAGTTACGAGTTTGGTGTACATTTGAAAAATTGTGGAATAGTTTTGCAACTCACGCCACCTGGAACACCATAGCGTAATGGTGTGTCCGAACGTCGTAATCGTACTTTACTAGATATGGTGCGATCTATGATGTCTCTTACTGATTTACCGCTATCATTTTGGGGATATGCTCTAGAGACGGCCGCATTCACGTTAAACAGGGCACCATCAAAATCCGTTGAGACGACGCCTTATGAACTATGGTTTGGCAAGAAACCAAAGTTGTCGTTTCTGAAAGTTTGGGGCTGCGATGCTTATGTGAAAAAGCTTCAACCTGATAAGCTCGAACCCAAATCGGAGAAATGTGTCTTCATAGGATATCCAAAGGAAACTATTGGATACACCTTCTATCACAGATCCTAAGGCAAGACTTTTGTTGCTAAATTCGGAAACTTTCTTGAGAAGGAGTTTCTCTCGAAAGAAGTGAGTGGGAGGAAAGTAGAACTTGATGAGGTAACTATACCTGCTCCCTTGTTGGAAAATAGTACATCACAGAAAACTGTTTCTGCGACACCTACACCAATAAGTGAGGAAGTTAATGATAATGATCATGAAACTTCAGAACAAGATACTACTGAACCTCGTAGATCAACCAGAGTAAGATCCGCACCAGAGTGGTACGGTAATCCAGTTCTGGAAGTCATGCTACTAGATCATGATGAACCTACGAACTATGAAGAAGCGATGGTGAGCCCAGATTCCGCAAAGTGGCTTGAAGCCATGAAATCTGAGATGGGATCCATGTATGAGAACAAAGTATGGACTTTGGTTGACTTGCCCGATGATCGGCAAGCAATTGAGAATAAATGGATCTTCAAGAAAAAGACTAACGCTGACGGTAATGTTACTATCTATAAAGCTCGACTTGTCGCAAAAGGTTTTTGACAAGTTCAAGGGGTTGACTACGATGAGACCTTCTCACCCGTAGCGATGCTTAAGTCTGTCCGAATCATGTTAGCAATTGCCGCATTTTATAATTATGAAATTTGGCAGATGGATGTCAAAACTGCATTCCTGAATGGATTTCTGGAAGAAGAGTTGTATATGATGCAACCAGAAGGTTTTGTTGATCCAAAGGGAGCTAATAAAGTGTGCAAGCTCCAACGATCCATTTATGGACTGGTGCAAGCCTCTCGGAGTTGGAATAAACGCTTTGATAGTGTGATTAAAGCATTTGGGTTTATACAGACTTTCGGAGAAGCCTGTATTTACAAGAAAGTGAGTGGGAGCTCTGTAGCATTTCTGATATTATATGTGGATGACATATTATTGATTGGAAATGATATAGAGTTTCTGGATAGCATAAAGGGATACTTGAATAAGAGTTTTTCAATGAAAGACCTCGTGAAGCTGCTTACATATTAGGCATAAAGATCTATAGAGATAGATCAAGACGCTTAATTGGACTTTCACAAAGCACATACCTTGACAAGATTTTGAAAAAGTTCAAAATGGATCAAGCAAAGAAAGGGTTCTTGTCTGTGTTACAAGGTGTGAAGTTGAGTCAGACTCAATGCCCGACCACTGCAGAAGATAGAGAGAAAATGAAAGATGTTCCCTATGCTTCAGCCATAGGCTCTATCATGTATGCAATGATGTGTACCAGACCTGATGTGTGCCTTGCTATAAGTTTAGCAGGGAGGTACCAAAGTAATCCAGGAGTGGATCACTGGACAGCGGTCAAGAACATCCTGAAATACCTGAAAAGGACTAAGGATATGTTTCTCGTATATGGAGGTGACAAAGAGCTCACCGTAAAAGGTTACGTTGATGCAAGCTTTGACACTGATCCGGACGATTCTAAATCGCAAACCGGATACGTGTTTACATTGAATGGTGGAGCTGTCAGTTGGTGCAGTTCTAAACAAAGCGTCGTAGCGGGATCTACATGTGAAGCGGAGTACATAGCTGCTTCGGAAGCAGCAAACGAAGGAGTCTGGATGAAGGAGTTCATATCCGATCTAGGTGTCATACCTAGTGCATCGGGTCCAATGAAAATCTTTTGTGACAATACTGGTGCAATTGCCTTGGCAAAGGAATCCAGATTTCACAAAAGGACCAAGCACATCAAGAGACGCTTCAACTCCATCCGGGATCTAGTCCAGGTGGGAGATATAGAGATTTGCAAGATACATACAGATCTGAATGTTGCAGACCCGTTGACTAAGCCTCTTCCACGAGCAAAACATGATCAGCACCAAGGCTCCATGGGTGTTAGAATCATTACAGTGTAATCTAGATTATTGACTCTAGTGCAAGTGGGAGACTGAAGGAAATATGCCCTAGAGGCAATAATAAAGTTATTATTTATTTCCTTATAATCATGATAAATGTTTATTATTCATGCTAGAATTGTATTAACCGGAAACATAATACATGTGTGAATAAATAGACAAACAAAGTGTCACTAGTATGCCTCTACTTGACTAGCTCGTTAATCAAAGATGGTTATGTTTCCTAACCATGAACAATGAGTTGTTATTTGATTAACGAGGTCACATCATTAGTTGAATGATCTGATTGACATGACCCATTCCATTAGCTTAGCACCCGATCGTTTAGTATGTTGCTATTGCTTTCTTCATGACTTATACATGTTCCTATAACTATGAGATTATGCAACTCCCATTTACCGGAGGAACACTTTGGGTACTACCAAACGTCACAACGTAACTGGATGATTATAAAGGAGTACTACAGGTGTCTCCAATGGTACATGTTGGGTTGGCGTATTTCGAGATTAGGTTTTGTCACTCCGATTGTCGGAGAGGTATCTCTGGGCCCTCTCGGTAATGCACATCACATAAGCCTTGCAAGCATTACAACTAATATGGTAGTTGTGAGATGATGTATTACGGAACGAGTAAAGAGACTTGCCGGTAACGAGATTGAACTAGGTATTGGATACCGACGATCGAATCTTGGGCAAGTAACATACCAATGACAAAGGGAACAACGTATGTTGTTATGCGGTCTGACCGATAAAGATCTTCGTAGAATATGTAGGAGCCAATATGGGCATCCAGGTCCCGCTATTGGTTATTGACCGGAGACGTGTCTCGGTCATGTCTACATTGTTCTCGAACCGTAGGGTCCGCACGCTTAACGTTACGATGACAGTTATTATGAGTTTATGCATTTTGATGTACCTAAGGTTGTTTGGAGTCCCGGATGTGATCACGAACATGACGAGGAGTCTCGAAATGGTCGAGACATAAAGATTGATACATTGGAAGCCTATGTTTGGACATCGGAAGTGTTCCGGGTGAAATCAGGATTTTACCGGATTACCGGGAGGTTACCGGAACCCCCCGGGAGTCATATGGGCCTTATTGGGCCTTAGTGGAAAGGTGAAAGGGCTGCCCATAAGGGCTGCGCGCCTCCCCCCCTCCCCTAGTCCTATTAGGACTAGGAGAGGTGGCCGGCCACCCCTCTCCCTCTTTCGCCCTTGGGAATCCTAGTTGGAATAGGATTGGGGGGGGGGGGAGTCCTACTCCCGGTAGGAGTAGGAATCCTCCTGCGCCCTCCTCCTGGCCGGCGCACCTCTCCCCCTTGGCTCCTTTATATACGGAGGCAGGGGGCACCTCTAGACACACAAGTTGATCATTGAGATCGTTCCTTAGCCGTGTGCGGTACCCCCTGCCACCATATTCCACCTCGATCATATCGTTGTAGTGCTTAGGCGAAGCCCTGCGTTGGTAATACATCAAGATCATCACCACGCCGTCGTGCTGACAGAACTCCTCCCCGAAGCTTTGCTGGATCGGAGCCCGGGGATCGTCTTCGAGCTGTACGTGTGCTAAGAACTCGGAGGTGCCGGAGTAACGGTGCTTGGATCGGTTGGATCGGGAAGAAGACGTACGACTACTTCCTCTACGTTGTGTCAACACTTCCGTTGCGATCTACAAGGGTACGTAGATCATACTCTCCCCTCGTTGCTATGCATCACCATGATCTTGCGTGTGCGTAGGAAAATTTTGAAATTACTACGTTCCCCAACACAGGCTTGGGTCTAGCTTTGGGCTTCTTCATGGGAGTGACAACTTGCTTGCCATTCTTCTTGAAGTTCCCTTTCTTTCCCTTGCCCTTTTACTTGAAACTAGTGGTCTTGTCAACCATCAACATTTGATGCTTTTCTTGATTTCTACCTTCGTTGATTTCAGCATCACGAAGAGCTCGGGAATCGTTTTCGTCATCCCTTGCGTATTATAGTTTATCACGAATTTCCAGTAACTTGGTGATAGTTACTAGAGAACTCTGTCAATCACTACTTATCTGGAGGATTAACTCCCACTTGATTCAAGCGATTGTAGTACTCAGACATTCTGAGCACATGCTCACTAGTTGAGCTATTCTCCTCCATCTTGTAGGAAAAGTACTTGTCAGAGGTCTCATACCTCTCGACTCGGGCATGAGTTTGAAATACCAATTTCAGCTCTTGGAACATCCTATATGCTCCGCGGCGTTCAAAATGTTTTTGAAGTCCCGGTTCTAAGCCATAAAGCATGGCACACTAAACTATCAAGTAGTCATCATACCGAGCTTGCCAAACATTCATAATGTCTGCATCTGCTCCTGCAATAGGTCTGTCACCTAGTGGTGCATCAAGGACATAATTCCTCTATGTAGCAATGAGGATAATCCTCAGATCACGAAGCTAGTCCGCATCATTTCTACTAACATCTTTCAACATAGTTTTCTCTAGGAACATATCATAAATAAAACAGGGAAGCTATACGCGAGCAACTGATCTACAACATAGATATGCGAATACTATCAGGGCTAAGTTCATGATAAATTTAAGTTCAAGTAATCATATTACTTAAGAAATCCCACTTAGATAGACATCCCTCTAATCATCTAAGTGATCATGTGATCCATATCAACTAAACCGTGTCCGATCATCGTGTGAGATGGAGTTGTTTTCAATGGTGAACATCACTATGTTGATCATATCTACTATATGATTCACGTTCGACCTTTCAGTCTCAGTGTTCCGGGGCCATATCTGCATATGCTAGGCTCGTCAAGTTTAACCCGAGTATTCTACATGTGCAAAACTGGCTTGCACCCGTTGTATGTGAACGTAGAGCCTATCACACCCGATCATCACGTGGTGTCTCAGCACGAAGAACTGTCGCAACTGTGCATACTCAGGGAGAACACTTATACCTTGAATTTTTTTAGTAAGGGATCATCTCATAATGCTACCATCGTATTAAGCAAAATAAAATGCATAAAAGATAAACATCACATGCAATCAAAATAAGTGATATGATATGGCCATCATCATCTTGTGCCTTTGATCTCCATCTCCAAAGCACCGTCATGATCACCATCGTCACCGGATTGACACCTTGATATCCATCGTAGCATCGTTGTCGTCTCGCCAACTATTGCTTCCACGACTATCACTACCGCTTAGTGATAAAGTAAGGCAATTACATGGCGATTGCAATTCATACAATAAAGCGACAACCATATGGCTCTTGCCAGTTGCCGATAACTGTGTTACAAAACATGATCATTTCATACAACAATTTATATAATCATGCCTTGACCATATCACATCACAACATGCCCTACAAAAACAAGTTAGACGTCCTCTACTTTGTTGTTGCAAGTTTTACGTGGCTGCTACGGGCTTAGCAAGAACTGTTCTTACCTACGCATCAAAAACCACAACGCGGTATAGTGATTGCTTTTTGATCTTCAGAAAGAACCCTATTCATTGAATACGATTCAACTAAAGTTGGAGAAATTGACACCCGCCAGCCACCTGTGTGCAAAGCACGTCGGTAGAACCAGTCTCATGAACACGGTCATGTAGTGTCGGTCCGGGCCGCTTCATCCAACAATACCGCTGAATCAAGAAAGAACTAGTGACGGCAAGCAATACGTATATACCCACGCTTACAACTCCTTTGTGTTCTACTCGTGCATATAACATCTACGCATAGACCTGGCTCGGATGCCACTGTTGGGGAACGTAGTATTTCAAAAAAATTCCTACGATCATGCAAGATCTATCTAGGAGATGCATAGCAACAAGAGGGGAGAGTGTGTCTATGTACCCTCGTAGACCGAAAGTGGGAGCATTTAGTAACGCGGTTGATGTAGTCGAACGTCTTCATAATTCAACCGGTCCAAGTACCGAATGTATGGCACCTCCGTGTTCAGCACACGTTCAGCTCGATGATGTCCCTCGAGCTCTTGATCCAGTTGAGGACAAGCGAGAGTTCCGTCAGCACGACGGCGTGGCGACGGTGATGATGAAGTTACCGGCGCAGGGCTTCGCCTAAGCACTACAACGATATGACCGAGGTGTGTAAATGTGGAGGGGGGCACCGCACACGGCTAAGACAAATCTTGGAGTGCCTTTGGGGTGCCCCTGCCCGCGTATATAAAGGAGGGAGGGAGATAGGCTGGCCCTCCTAGTGGCGCGCCAAGTGTAGGGAGTCCTACTAGGACTCCCAAGTCCTAGTAGGATTCCCTTTCCCTTTCAGAGTAGGAAAGAAGGAAAGGAGGGAGAGGGAGAAGGAAAGGGGGGCCGCGCCCCACCCCTTGTCCAATTCGGTTTGGGCAAGGGGGAGGCACGCGCCACCTCGTGGCCCTTCTTCCCTCTCTCCACTAAAGCCCAATAAGGCACATTAACGTCCCCCCGGCGAATTCCCATAACTCTCCGGTACTCCGAAAAATACCGGAATCACTCGGAACCATTCTGATGTCCGAATATAGCCTTCCAACATATCGATCTTTACCTCTCGGTCATTTCGAGACTCCTTGTCATGTAAGTGATCTCATCCGGGACTCCGAACAAACTTCGGTCATCAAATCACATAACTCATAATATAAATCGTCATCGAATGTTAAGCGTGCGGACCCTACAGGTTCGAGAACTATGTAGACATGACCAAGACACATCTCCGATCAATAACCAATAGCGGAACCTGGATGCTCATATTGGCTCCTACATATTCTACGAAGATCTTTATCGGTCAAACCGCACAACAAAATACGTCATTCCCTTTGTCATCGGTATGTTACTTGCCCGAGATTCGATCGTCAGTATCATCATACCTAGTTCAATCTCATTAACGGCAAGTCTCTTTACTCGTTCCGTAATGCATCATCCCGCAACTAACTCATTAGTCACATTGCTTGCAAGGCTTATAGTGATGTGCATTACCAAGAGGGCCCAGAGATACCTCTCCGGTACTCGGAGTGACAAATCCTAATCTCGATCTATGCCAACTCAACAAACGCCATCGAAGACACCTGTAGAGCATATTTATAATCACCCAAATACGTTGTGACGTTTGATAGCACACAAAGTGTTCCTCTGGTATTCAGGAGTTGCATAATCTCATAGTCAGAGGAATATGTATAAGTCATGAACAAAGCAATAGCAATAAAACTTAATGATCATTATGCTAAGCTAACAGATGGGTCTTGTCCATCACATCATTCTCCTAATGATGTGATACCGTTCATCAAATGACAATACATGTCTATGGTTAGGAAACTTAACCATCTTTGATTAACGAGCTAGTCAAGTAGAGGCATACTAGGGAAACTTTGTTTTGTTTATGTATCCATACATGTATCAAGTTTCCGGTTAATACAATTCTAGCATGAATAATAAACATTTATCATGATATAAGGAAATATAAATAACAACTTTATTATTGCCTCTAGGGCATATTTCCTTCAGTCTCCCACTTGCACTAGAGTCAATAATCTAGTTCACATCGTCATGTGATTTAACACCAATAGTTCACATCTTTATGTGATTAGTTCACATCGCCATGTGACTAATACCCAAAAGGTTTTACTAGAGTCAATAATCTAGTTCACATCACTATGTGATTAACACCCAAAGAGTACTAAGGTGTGGTCATATTTTGCTTGTGAGAGAAGCTTAGTCAATGGGTCTGTCACATTCAGATCTGTATGTATTTTTGCAAATTTCTATGTCTACAATACTCTGCATGGAGCTACTCTAGCTAATTGCTCCCACTTTTAATATGTATCCAGATTGAGACTCAGAGTCATCTAGATCAGTGTTAAAGCTTGCATCGATGTAACCCTTTATGATGAACTCTTTATCACCTCCATAACCGAGAAATATTTCCTTAGTCCTCTAAGGATAATTTTGACCGCTATCCAGTGATCTACTTCTGGATCACTATTGTACCCCTTTGCCAAACTCATGGCTAGGTACACAATAGATCTGGTATACAGCATGGCATACTTTATAGAACCTATGGCTGAGGCATAGGGAATGACTTTCATTCTCTCTCTATCTTCTCTCGTGGTCGTTTTTTGAGTCTTACTCAACTTCATACCTTACAACTCATGCAATAACTCCTTCTTTGACTGATCCATTTTGAACTCCTTAAAAATCAAGGTATGTACTCATCGAAAGTCTCAAGCGTCTTGATCTATCTTTATAGATCTTGATGCCCAATATGTAAGTAGTTTCACTGAGGTCTTTCTTTGAAAAACTCCTTTCAAACACTCCTTTATGCTTTCTAGAAAATTCTACATCATTTCCGATCAACAATATGTAATTCACATATACTTATCAGAAAGGTTGTAGTGCTCCCACTCACTTTCTTGTAAATACAGGCTTCACCGCAAGTCTGTATAAAACAATATGCTTTGATTAACTCATCAAAGCGTATATTACAACTCCGAGATGCTTGCACCAGTCCATAGATGGATCGCTGGAGCTTGCACATTTTGTTAGCACCTTTAGGATTGACAAACTTTCTGGTTGTATAATATACAACTCGTCTTTAATAAATCCATTAAGGAATGCAATTTTGACATCCATTTGTCAGATTTCATAAAATGTGGTAATTGCTAACATGATTCGGACAGACTTTAAGCATTGATACGAGTGAGAAAATCTCATCGTAGTCAACACCTTGAACTTGTCAAAAACCCTTTTCTACAAGTCGAGCTTTGTAGATAGTAACACTACTATCAGCATCCGTCTTCCTCTTGAAGATCACTTATTCTCAATGGCTTGCTGATCATCGGGCTAGTCAATCAAAGTCCATACTTTGTTCTCATACATGGATCCCATCTCAGATTTCATGTCCTCAAGCCATTTCGCGGAATCTGGGCTCATCATTGCTTCCTCATAGTTCGTAGGTTCGTCATGGTCTAGTAACATGACTTCCAGAAAGGATTACCGTACCACTCTGGTGTGGACTATACTCTGGTTGACCTACGAGGTTCGGTAGTAACTTGATCTAAAGTTTCATGATCATCATCATTAGCTTCCTCACTAATTGGTGTAGGAATCACTGGAACTGATTTCTATGATGAACCACTTTCCAATTCGGGAGAAGGTACAACTACCTCATCAAGTTCTACTTTCCTCCCACTCACTTCTTTCGAGAGAAACTCCTTCTCTAGAAAGGATCCATTCTTAGCAACAAAGATCTTGCCTATGGATCTGTGATAGAAGGTGTACCCAACAATTTCTTTTGGGTATCCTATGAAGACGCACTTCTCCGATTAGGGTCCGAGCTTACCAGGCTGAAACTTTTTCACATAAGCATTGCGACCTCAAACTTTAAGAAATGACAGCTTAGATTTCTTACGAAATCATAGTTCACACGGTGTGATACGTCTCCAACGTATCTACTTTTCCAAACACTTTTGCCCTTGTTTTGGACTTCAACTTGCATGATTTGAATGGAACTAACCCGGACTGGCGCTGTTTTCAACAGAATTGCCATGGTGTTATTTTTGTCCAGAGATATAAGTTCTCGGAATGACCTAAAAATCAATGGAGAATATTTTTTGGAATATATAAAAAATACCGGCGAAAGAATCCATGTCAGGAGGCCCACACCCTGTCCAGGAGGGTGGGGGCGCGCCTACCCCCTGGGCGCGCCCCCTGCCTTGTGGGCCCCTTGACGCTCCACCGACCTCAACTCCAACTCCATATATTCACTTTCGGGGAGAGAAAATCCAGAGAGAAGGATTCATCGCGTTTTACGATACGGAGCCGCCGCCAAGCCCTAAACTCTCTCGGGAGGGCTGATCCGGAGTCCGTTCGGGGCTCCAGAGAGGGGAATCCGTCGCCATCGTCATCATCAACCTTCCTCCATCACCAATTTCATGATGCTCACCACCATGCCTGAGTAATTCCATCATAGGTTTGTTGGACGGTGATGGGTTGGATGAGATTTATCATGTAATCGAGTTAGTTTTGTTAGGGTTTGATCCCTAGTATCCATTATGTTCTGAGATTGATGTTGCTATGACTTTGCTATGCTTAATGCTTGTCACTAGGGCCCGAGTGCCATGATTTCAGATCTGAACCTATTATGTTTTCATGAATATATGTGAGTTCTTGATCTTATCTAGCAAGTCTATAGTCACCTATTATGTGTTATGATCCGTTAACCCCGAAGTGACAATAATCGGGATACTTACCGGTGATGACCGTAGTTTGAGGAGTTCATGTATTCACTATGTGTTAATGCTTTCACTACAAAAAAATACACTTCCGTGATGATACGTGTTTGTCACAGTAGGTCGCTTTTTTGTCATGCATGTACATCCATGACAAATTTATGGCAGAATCAAGATAGTCATACTTGTGCTGTCATAGAAGTGTTCCATGACATTACCAAAATTATCATCACGGAAGTGTCCACTTCCATGATGATAAATCGCGCGTCATAGAAGTGCTTTCGTCAAGGGTGACCGACACGTGACATCCATCATAACGGAACGCCGTTAAGCTATTGGGTCGTGTTTTGGATCCGATAACCCGTTAACAGCCCTGACCAATGGGGATTTTCCACGTGTAAAATCATCATTGGCTAGAGGAAGCATGTGTTGGCTCATCGTTGGGACAGATGTCAACCACTCTTTGGACGGAAGGCGCCTATGATACGTCGACACGTGGCACGGCCCAACAGAGGTCCATTCGTGTGAAAAGGCTGGCCCGTTTGACTTGGTCAAAAGCTGGCGGGCCGGCCCACGGAAAGCCTGTTAACGGCCTGTTCGAATATAGCCCATTTATAGCCCGCTAACCCAAGGCCCGTTGCACCCTATCCGAATTAGGCCCAGTAGCGTCATCTGGGCCATCCAATATGATTCCAGCCCGTTTTCACTTCTGGCCCATGTATGGCCCATGACGTCTTTCGGCCCATATGAGGCCCTATGTAACTCTTGGCCTACTAACGGCCCGTGGTGAAACTGGGCCGTAATGAACAATGTATCACTTTACACCCATTAACGGCCCGTGGTGAAACTGGCCCGTAATGAACAGTGTATCACTTTATACCCATTAACGGCCCGTTTTCCGTTGGGACGTTTCCAGCCCATGTTATCTTTCGGCCTTATCAGAGCCCATTTATTCTTGGGCTCATTTCCAGCATTCATTTACTTATGGCTCGTTACTGTCATTTTCTACTTGTGGGCCAAATTCAGCCCATGGTTATAGTCGGCCCGTTTGTGGTCCGTTAATACGTTGGGCCGATTTCATAGCGTCATCAAATACGGCCTATTAACGATAGCCCATTATGGTCGGCCCATGAACGGACTATTCCAACTCTAGCCCATTTACGGCCATAATGCGGTCTGTTTGGCCCATGTTTGGCCAATCAATTATACGGAGCGTATAAGGCCCATTGATAATACGGCCTGCAGAAGGCCCATTGTTTCTACGGCCCGTAGAAGGCCCATTGTTTCTACGGCCCGTAGAAGGCCCACTGTTTCTACGGCCAGTAGGAGGCCCAGTGTCACTACAGTAAATATTAGCCCATGGTTATTGTGGCCTAGTTTTAAAAAATAGGTTATTGCAGCCACTAGCTAACCGCGGAAAAAGAACTACAATGACTACAAGCAAACAAATAAACAAGACAACAAGGAAATAAATAAGCAAGCAACTAACGCTAGGCTATCACGACTATTACACATATTACATCCAGTGGGCATCAAAGTTCGCCACCAGTGCAAATATAGGGAACAAAGCAGCATATCATATACACTGGTTGTCAAAGTTGGCGACCAGCGCAAATAAACGCCGCAGCAAAACAAATCCAGAACTAAAACCACTTCAGAAGATCTCAAGAAACAATATCCTGGGTACCCATAATGTTGGCAAGATGCTTAGCAAGCTTATTAACTTTCTCTTGTTTGGCGCTTAAATCCTCCAGCGCTTGCTGTTGCACCAGAAAATATGCATCTGAATTCTGCAGGGACTTCCTCAGTCCTTCAGCTTCCTATCGCAGCACATCTGATCGATGTCTTTCAACTTGAAGTTGAGACTCAAGAAGACGAACTGATTCAGGCAGCGAGTTCGAAGAGCTTGTGCCAGCAGTAGTGGCCAGTAACTCGAACACTACATCAAGACAGGACTTTTGGGTTCCCTCACTGTCGTCAAGATAGTTTTTATCAGCTTTCTTGGAGACCAACAGGGATGTCTCACTATCTTGAACCTTATCTGCATTACTTCATTTACCATTGGATAACGCGGTACTGTTCTCCAATATTTTGTCCGCATTCTAAAAGAGAAACAAGCAGACACATCACATGTTTACCATGTTGTATATGAAACTCATTTTGGTAAATGAGTTCAGTAGTAAAGTAGACAGGATAATAGCATGAAACAAACATATATCTATGTACCATGGTCACTTTATGGTCTATACCATTCTAGTTTTTGTTGCCAAATCAAGATAGAGACACAGTTCAAATAATATTTGTTCAAGACAAAGCAGAATAGACAGAATATAAGTGTGGGTAACTATAGAGCAATAACAACACTTGTAATGTGCATGACATGGGAACACAACTGCTTATTCAATTGAAACTGAAATCAATATAGAGCAGGTTACAACAGCAAACCAGTTAAAGAAACAGGTTTAAAACATACCTGTTGCGCCATTGGAGCTTCAATTCCATCCTTCAAATTTGAAAATAGTTGGTATGAGTAAATACAGTCATGCAAGAGCAAAGGAGTATGAACCATAGCTACAGAACCTGACCTGAGAACAAATATTCTTGTCCTTTAAGCGTTGAGTTGGGATTCGGAGTGGTGGTCCTAGTGCTTTGGGCACTGCAGTTCCCTTACTAACTGCTCGTGTTTGGGTGCTATGTGGTGGAGACGGTGCTGTGTCAACTGGAACTGGGTTACTATCTGTCGGGGTTGGGGTTAGAAGGGGTGTAGCTGGTTCTCTGTCCAACTGGGTAGGGGTACAATCTGCGAGAGTCTGGGTTATGTGTGGTGGATCTGGTCCTTGGGCAAGTACAGCCGTGGTTCTATCTGCATCAACTGGTAGCACTATATTTTCTGAAGACCGTGTTGTTACTCCCTTAGATACTGTCATTGCGCTCTCCAATTCAAATGGCCGATAAACAAGAAAAGTAATTGAAAGTATAGACATTGTATGATAGACAGGTGCAATGGATAGTGGGGAATAAAAGAGGGCATGAAATAATTCATATTTATGTTGTCTAACCAAACAGGATAGCATGACACAATTTCACATATATGATGGCTAACTAAATAGGATAGCATGACACAATTTCACAGTATGATGGCTAACTAAAAAAGATGGAAAGACATAGTTCAAAATATGAGACTATGTAAACAGGATGACATGACATAACTATACAGTGTGTTTATTAAATAGGTTGGCATGCCATAATTCTGTTGGAAATATGCCCTAGAGGCAATAATAAAAGTATTATTATATTTCATTGTTCATGATAATTGTCTTGTATTCATGCTATAACTGTATTATCCGGAAATCGTAATACACGTGTGAATACTTAGACCACACTATGTCCCTGGTAAGCCTCTAGTTGACCAGCTCGTTGTGATCAACAGATAGTCATGGTTTCCTGACTATGGACATTGGATGTCATTGATAACGGGATCACATCATTAGGAGAATGATGTGATGGACAAGACCCAATCCTAAGCATAGCATAAAAGATCGTGTAGTTCGTTTTGCTAGAGCTTTGCAAGTGTCAAGTATCTCTTCCTTCGACCATGAGATCGTGTAACTCCCGGATACCGTAAGAATGCCTTGGGTGTACCAAACGTCACAACGTAACTGGGTGACTATAAAGGTACATTACAGGTATCTCCGAAAGTAGCTGTTGGGTTGACACGGATCGAGACTGGGATTTGTCACTCCATATGACGGAGAGGTATCTCTGGGCCCACTCGGTAATGCATCATCATAATGAGCTCAATGTGACCAAGGTGTTGGACACGGGATCATGCATTACGGCACGAGTAAAGTGACTTGCCGGTAACGAGACTGAACAAGGTATTGGGATACCGACGATCGAGTCTCGGGCAAGTAACGTACCGATTGACAAAGGGAATTGCATACAGGGTTTTGATCGAATCCTCGACATAGTGGTTCATCTGATGACAACATCGAGGAGCATGTGGGAGCCATCATGGGTATCCAGATCCCACTGATGGTTATTGACTAAGAGAGTCTCGGTCATGTCTACATGTCTCCCGAACCCGTAGGGTCTACACACTTAAGGTTCAGTCACGCTAGGGTTGTAGGGATATGTATATGCAGTAACCCGAATGTTGTTCGGAGTCCCGGATGAGATCCCGGATGTCACGAGGAGTTCCGGAATGGTCCGGAGGTAAAGATTTATATATGGGAAGTCCTGTTTCGGGCATCGGGACAAGTTTCGGGGTTATCGGTATTGTACCGGGACCACCGGAGGGGTCCCGGGGGCCCACCGGGTGGGGCCACCCATCCCCGGGGGCCACATGGGCTGTAGGGGGTGCGCCTTGGCCTACATGGGCCAAGGGCACCAGCCCCACAAGGCCCATGCGCCTAGGGTTCCAAAGGGGGAGGAGTCCTACTAGTGGAAGGCACCTCCTAGGTGCCTTGGGGGGGAGGGAAACCCCCCTAGGCCGCCGCACCCCCTAGGAGATTGGATCTCCTAGGGCCGGCCACCCCCCCTTGGCACCCCTATATATAGTGGGGGAGAGGAGGGACTTCATACCTTGTGCCCTGGCCTTTGGTTGCCTCCTTCTCCCTCCCCAACACCTCCTCCAACTCCATAGCGCTTAGCGAAGCTCTGCCGGAGTACTGCAGCTCCACCAACACCACGCCGTCGTGCTGCTGCTGGTGCCATCTCCCTCAACCTCTCCTCCCTTCCTTGCTGGATCAAGAAGGAGGAGACGTGGCTGATCCGTACGTGTGTTGAACGCGGAGGTGCCGTCCGTTCGGCGCAGGTCATCGGTGATTTGGATCACGTCGAGTACGACTACATCATCACCTTGCAAGCTTCCGCACGCGATCTACAAGTGGTATGTAGATGCAAACTCTCTCCCTAGACTCGTTGCTTAGATGAACTCATAGATGGATCTTGGTGAAACCGTAGGAAAAATTTTAATTTTCTGCAACGTTCCCCAACAGTGGCATCATGAGCTAGTTTTATGCGTAGTTCTCTTTGCACGAGTAGAACACAACTTTGTTGTGGGCGTGGATTTTGTCATCTTACTTGCCTCTACTAGTCTTTTCTTGCTCAACGGTATTGTGGGATGAAGCGGCCCGGACCAACCTTACACGTACACTTACGTGAGACCGGTTCCACCGACTGACATGCACAAGTTGCATAAGGTGGCTGGCGGGTGTCTGTCTCTCCCACCTTAGTTGGAGCGGAATCGATGAACAGGGCCCTTATGAAGGGTAAATAGAAGTTGACAAAATCACGTTGTGGTGATTCGTAGGTAAGAAAACGTTCTTGCTAGAACCCAATTGCAGCCACGTAAAAGATGCAACAACAATTAGAGGACGTCTAACTTGTTTTTGCAGCGATTGATCATGTGATGTGATATGGCCAGAAGTTGTGATGAATGATGAATTGTGATGTATGAGATCATGTTCTTTGTAATAGGATTCACGACTTGCATGTCGATGAGTATGACAACCGGCAGGAGCCATAGGAGTTGTCATTATTTTTTTTGTATGACCTGCGTGTCATTGAATAACGTCATGTAAACTACTTTACTTTATTGCTAAACGTTAGTCATAGAAGTAGAAGTAGTCATTGGCGTGACAACTTCATGAAGACACGATGATGTAGATCATGATGATGGAGATCATGGTGTCAAGCCGGTGACGAGATGATCATGGAGCCCCGAAGATGAAGATCAATGGAGCTATATGATATTGGCCATATCATGTCACAACTATATAATTGCATGTGATGTTTATTATGTATTATGCATCTTGTTTACTTAGGACGACGGTAGTAAATAAGATGATCCCTTATAAAATTTCAAGAAGTGTTCTCCCCTAACTGTGCACCGTTGCTACAGTTCGTCGTTTCTAAGCACCACGTGATGATCGGGTGTGATGGATTCTTACGTTCACATACAACGGGTGTAAGACAGTTTTACACAGCGAAAACACTTAGGGTTAACTTGACGAGCCTAGCATGTGCAGACATGGCCTCGGAACACGGAGACCGAAAGGTCGAACACGAGTCGTATGGAAGATACGATCAACATGAAAATGTTCACCGACGATGACTAGTCCGTCTCACGTGATGATCGGACACGGGCTAGTCGACTCGGATCGTGTAACACTTAGATGACTAAAGGGATGTCTAATCTAAGTGGGAGTTCATAATTTGATTAGAACTTTATTATCATGAACTTAGTCTAAAACCTTTGCAAATATGTCTTGTAGATCAATGGCCAACGCTAATGTCAACATGAACTTCAACGTGTTCCTAGAGAAAACCAAGCTGAAAGATGATGGCAACAACTATACGGACTGGGTCCGGAACCTGAGGATCATCCTCATAGCTGCCAGGAAACAATATGTCCTAGAAGGACCGCTAGGTGACGCTCCCGTCTCAGAGAACCAAGACATTATGAATGCTTGGCAGTCTCGCGCTGATGATTACTCCCTCGTTCAGTGCGGCATGCTTTACAGCTTAGAACCGGGGCTCCAAAAGCGTTTTGAGCATCACGGAGCATATGAGATGTTCGAAGAGCTGAAACTAGTTTTCCAAGCTCATGCCCGGGTCGAGAGATATGATGTCTCCGACAAGTTCTACAGTTGTAAGATGGAGGAAAACAGTTCTGTCAGTGAGCACATCCTGAAGATGTCTGGGTTGCACAACCGTATGACCCAGCTGAACATTAACCTCCCAGATGAGGCGGTCATTGACAGAATCCTCCAGTCGCTCCCACCAAGCTACAAGAGCTTTGTGATGAACTACAACATGCAGGGAATGGAAAAGACCATTCCTGAAGTGTTCTCGATGCTGAAGTCAGCAGAGGCTGAAATCAAGAAAGAACATCAAGTGTTGATGGTCAATAAGACCACTAAGTTCAAGAAGGGCAAGGGTAAGAAGAACTTCAAGAAGGACGGCAAAGATGTTGCCGCGCCTGGTAAGCCAGTTACCGGGAAGAAGTCAAAGAATGGACCCAAGCCTGAGACTGAGTGCTTTTATTGCAAGGGGAAGGGTCACTGGAAGCGGAACTGCCCCAAATACTTAGCGGATAAGAAGGCCGGCAACACCAAAGGTATATTTGATATACATGTGATTGATGTGTACCTTACCAGTAATCGTGGTAACTCCTGGGTATTTGATACCGGTGCCGTTGCTCATATTTGTAACTCACAGCAGGAGCTGTGGAATAAACGGAGACTGGCAAAGGACGAGGTGACGATGCGCGTCGGGAATGGTTCCAAAGTCGATGTGATCGCCGTCGGCACGCTGCCTCTACATTTACCTACGGGATTAGTTTTGAACCTCAATAATTGTTATTTAGTGCCAAGTTTGAGCATGAACATTGTATCTGGATCTCGTTTAATACGAGATGGCTACTCATTTAAGTCTGAGAATAATGGTTGTTCGATTTATATGAGAGATATGTTTTATGGTCATGCTCCGATGGTCAATGGTTTATTCTTAATGAATCTCGAGCGTAATATTACACATGTTCATAGTGTAGATGCCAAAAGATTTAAAGTTGATAACGATAGTCCCACATACTTGTGGCACTGCCGCCTTGGTCACATTGGTGTCAAGCGCATGAAGAAGCTCCATGCAGATGGACTTTTAGAGTCTCTTGATTATGAATCATTTGACACGTGCGAACCATGCCTCTTAGGTAAAATGACCAAGACTCCGTTCTCCGGAACAATGGAGCGAGCAACCAACTTGTTGGAAATCATACATACCGATGTGTGCGGTCCAATGAGCGTTGAGGCTCACGGAGGATATCGTTATGTTCTCACTCTCACAGATGACTTGAGTAGATATGGGTATGTCTACTTAATGAAACACAAGTCTGAGACCTTTGAAAAGTTCAAGGAATTTCAGAATGAGGTGGAGAATCAACGTGACCGAAAGATAAAATTCTTACGATCAGATCGTGGAGGAGAATACTTAAGTCACGAATTTGGTACACACTTAAAGAAATGTGGAATCGTTTCACAGCTCACGCCGCCTGGAACACCTCAGCGAAACGGTGTGTCCGAACGTCGTAATCGCACTCTATTGGATATGGTGCGGTCTATGATGTCTCTTGCCGATTTACCGCTATCATTTTGGGGATACGCTCTAGAGACAGCTACATTCACTTTAAATAGGGCACCGTCTAAATCCGTTGAGACGACACCGTATGAATTATGGTTTGGAAAGAAACCTAAGCTGTCGTTTCTAAAAGTTTGGGGATGCGAAGCTTATGTCAAGAAACTTCAACCTGAAAAGCTCGAACCCAAGTCGGAAAAATGCGTATTCATAGGATACCCTAAGGAAACTATAGGGTATACCTTCTACTTAAGATCCGAAGGCAAGATCTTTGTTGCCAAGAACGGGTGCTTTCTGGAAAAAGAGTTTCTCTCGAAAGAAGTAAGTGGGAGGAAAGTAGAACTCGATGAAGTACTACCTCTTGAGCGGGATAGTGACGCAGCACAAGAAACCATTCCTGTGATGCCCACACCAACTGAAGAGGAAAACCATGATAATGATCAAGGTACTTCGGGTCAAGTTACTGCTGAACTTCGTAGGTCCACAAGGACACGTTCCGCACCAGAGTGGTATGGCAACCCTGTCCTGGAAATCATGTTGTTAGACAACAATGAACCTTCGAACTATGAAGAAGCAATGACGGGCCCAGATTCCAACAAATGGCTTGAAGCCATGAAATCCGAGATAGAATCCATGTATGAAAACAAAGTATGGACTTTGACAGACTTGCCCGATGATCGGCGAGCGATAGAAAACAAATGGATCTTTAAGAAGAAGACGGACGCGGATGGTAATGTTACCATCTATAAAGCTCGACTTGTCGCTAAGGGTTATCGACAGGTTCAAGGGATTGACTACGACGAGACATTCTCTCCCGTAGCGAAGCTAAAGTCCGTCCGAATCATGTTAGCAATTGCCGTATACTATGATTATGAGATATGGCAGATGGACGTCAAAACAGCATTCCTTAACGGGCATCTTAAGGAAGAACTGTATATGATACAGCCGGAAGGTTTTGTCGATCCTCAGAACGCTAACAAAGTATGCAAGCTCCAGCGATCCATTTATGGACTGGTGCAAGCATCTCGGAGTTGGAACATTCGCTTTGATGAGATGATCAAAGCGTTTGGGTTTATGCAGACTTATGGAGAAGCCTGCGTTTACAAGAAAGTGAGTGGGAGCTCTGTAGCATTTCTCATATTATATGTAGATGACATACTCCTGATGGGAAATAATATAGAATTTCTGGACAGCATTAAGGCCTACTTGAATAAGTGTTTTTCAATGAAGGACCTTGGAGAAGCTGCTTATATATTAGGCATCAAGATCTATAGAGATAGATCGAGACGCCTCATAGGTCTTTCACAAAGTACATACCTTGATAAGATTTTGAAGAGATTCAGAATGGATCAGTCCAAGAAAGGCTTCTTGCCTATGTTACAAGGTATGAGACTAAGCTCAGCTCAGTCACCGACCACGGCAAAAGATAAAGAAGAGATGAGTGTCATCCCCTATGCTTCAGCCATAGGATCTATTATGTATGCCATGCTGTGTACCAGACCCGATGTAAACCTTGCCGTAAGTTTGGTAGCAAGATACCAAAGTAATCCCGGCAAGGAACACTGGACAGCGGTCAAGAATATCCTGAAGTACCTGAAAAGGACAAAGGACATGTTTCTCGTTTATGGAGGAGACGGAGAGCTCGTCGTAAAGGGTTACGTCGACGCTAGCTTCGACTCAGATCTGGATGACTCTAAGTCACAAACCGGATACGTGTATATGTTGAATGGTGGAGCAGTAAGCTGGTGCAGCTGCAAGCAGAGCGTCGTGGCGGGATCTACATGTGAAGCGGAGTACATGGCAGCCTCGGAGGCAGCACATGAAGCGATTTGGGTGAAGGAGTTCATCACCGACCTAGGAGTCATACCCAATGCGTCGGGGCCGATCAAACTCTTCTGTGACAACACTGGAGCTATTGCCCTCGCCAAGGAGCCCAGGTTTCACAAGAAGACCAGGCACATCAAGCGTCGTTTCAACTCCATCCGTGAAAATGTTCAAGATGGAGACATAGAGATTTGCAAAGTACACACGGATCTGAATGTCGCAGATCCGCTGACTAAACCTCTCTCGCGTGCAAAACATGATCAACACCAGAACTCTATGGGTGTTCGATTCATCACAATGTAACTAGATTAGTGACTCTAGTGCAAGTGGGAGACTGTTGGAAATATGCCCTAGAGGCAATAATAAAAGTATTATTATATTTCATTGTTCATGATAATTGTCTTGTATTCATGCTATAACTGTATTATCCGGAAATCGTAATACACGTGTGAATACTTAGACCACACTATGTCCCTGGTAAGCCTCTAGTTGACCAGCTCGTTGTGATCAACAGATAGTCATGGTTTCCTGACTATGGACATTGGATGTCATTGATAACGGGATCACATCATTAGGAGAATGATGTGATGGACAAGACCCAATCCTAAGCATAGCATAAAATATCGTGTAGTTCGTTTTGCTAGAGCTTTGCAAGTGTCAAGTATCTCTTCCTTCGACCATGAGATCGTGTAACTCCCGGATACCGTAAGAATGCCTTGGGTGTACCAAACGTCACAACGTAACTGGGTGACTATAAAGGTACATTACAGGTATCTCCGAAAGTAGCTGTTGGGTTGACACGGATCGAGACTGGGATTTGTCACTCCGTATGACGGAGAGGTATCTCTGGGCCCACTCGGTAATGCATCATCATAATGAGCTCAATGTGACCAAGGTGTTGGACACGGGATCATGCATTACGGCACGAGTAAAGTGACTTGCCGGTAACGAGACTGAACAAGGTATTGGGATACCGACGATCGAGTCTCGGGCAAGTAACGTACCGATTGACAAAGGGAATTGCATACAGGGTTTTGATCGAATCCTCGACATAGTGGTTCATCCGATGACAACATCGAGGAGCATGTGGGAGCCATCATGGGTATCCAGATCCCGCTGATGGTTATTGACTAAGAGAGTCTCGGTCATGTCTACATGTCTCCCGAACCCGTAGGGTCTACACACTTAAGGTTCAGTCACGCTAGGGTTGTAGGGATATGTATATGCAGTAACCCGAATGTTGTTCGGAGTCCCGGATGAGATCCCGGACGTCACGAGGAGTTCCGGAATGGTCCGGAGGTAAAGATTTATATATGGGAAGTTCTGTTTCGGGCATCGGGACAAGTTTCGGGGTTATCGGTATTGTACCGGGACCACCGGAGGGGTCCCGGGGGCCCACCGGGTGGGGCCACCCATCCCCGGGGGCCACATGGGCTGTAGGGGGTGCGCCTTGGCCTACATGGGCCAAGGGCACCAGCCCCACAAGGCCCATGCGCCTAGGGTTCCAAAGGGGGAGGAGTCCTACTAGTGGAAGGCACCTCCTAGGTGCCTTGGGGGGGGAGGGAAACCCCCCTAGGCCGCCGCACCCCCTAGGAGATTGGATCTCCTAGGGACGGCCACCCCCCCTTGGCACCCCTATATATAGTGGGGGAGAGGAGGGACTTCATACCTTGTGCCCTGGCCTTTGGTTGCCTCCTTCTCCCTCCCCAACACCTCCTCCAACTCCATAGCGCTTAGCGAAGCTCTGCCGGAGTACTGCAGCTCCACCAACACCACGCCGTCGTGCTGCTGCTGGTGCCATCTCCCTCAACCTCTCCTCCCTTCCTTGCTGGATCAATAAGGAGGAGACGTGGCTGATCCGTACGTGTGTTGAACACGGAGGTGCCGTCCGTTCGGCGCAGGTCATCGGTGATTTGGATCACGTCGAGTACGACTACATCATCACCTTGCAAGCTTCCGCACGCGATCTACAAGTGGTATGTAGATGCAAACTCTCTCCCTAGACTCATTGCTTAGATGAACTCATAGATGGATCTTGGTGAAACCGTAGGAAAAATTTTAATTTTCTGCAACGTTCCCCAACAAATTCACATACATTCACGGATAGAATGCCATAATTCAAAATATGATGACTGTAAACACTAAATAGGATGAGATGATATAACTATATGATGTCTTTATTAAATGGGTTGCCATGCCATAATTCAGATAGATGATGTGTATGTACTATATAAACATGATGGCATGATATAATTCAAATATATGATTTATATAGTAAGCAAGTAAGCAGATGGCAATCCATATATGATGTAAAAACTAAGCAATGCAAGACAACATGCATGACATGGGTAATATAACCCTGGCAAGTTTGAGCATAGACCTCAGGGGGGAAATAGGACTGGTCATCAGTCTCTGAATCCTCCTCTGAGGAGCTCTCTGTAACCAGCAAGATGTCTGCTTCAGCAGGTAGCATTGTCTGCTCTGAATACCTTGTCTTCACTCTAGATACTTCCATCGCCGCTTCAAATGGCTGATGCACAGGAAGAGTAGTTGAATATACAAATGTTGTCGCCAAATGGAACACGTAATACAAAAATGATAGCATGATATAATTCACATACATGATGATTGGCTAAACAGCATGGCATTGCATAATTCACATGTATAATGCCTTTGCAACAAGATAGCATTGTATAATTCACATATATAATGTCTTGCAACAAGATGGCAATGCATAATTCACATATATGGTAATTAGACACTGAACAGGTGGCATTCACACAAAGCATGTCTAAAGTAATCAAATGACATAGCAATGCGAGACACCATACGCACGATATGAACAACATAACCCTGCCAAGTTAGAGCATACACCTCGGGATGGGGGGGAATAGGACTGGTCATCTATCTCTGAATCCTCCTCTGAGGAGCTATCCATAACCAGCGAGATATGCGCTTCGTCAGATAGCATAGTCTGCTCCAAAGACCTTGTTTTCACTCCAGAATTTGCCATCACCGTGTCAAATGGCTGATGCACACGAAGAGCAGTTGAATGTAATAACATTATTGACAAATGTAATATGTAACAAAAAAAAGGATGGCCTGATATAATTTACATATAAGATGACTGGCTAAGCAGGATGGCATTGCAAAATTCACATATATGATGCCTGGCTAAACAAGATGGCGTTGCATAATTCACATAAACGATGAATAAACTAAACAGATGGCATTCACACAAAGGATGTCTAAACTAAGCAGATGACATATTTGATGTATAAAGTAAGCAATGCAAGACACCATATGCATGATATAACCAATATCAGCATGCCAAGTTAGAGCGAAGACCTCAGGGGGTAAATAGGAGTTGTCTTCTCCTTCTGAATCCCCCTCAGAACAGATATCTTCCTCTCGACAATCCGAAATGCGTGGAGGGGGGCTGCCTTTGCCCCTACCATGGAGCGACGTCTGCATGAAATTTTATTGCCACACAAGGCTTGTCTCTTTTGCTCTACATGTTCAGTTCCATTGTTTATAATAACCGTCATGCATAGGAATAAAACATAGTGAGATTATGTAAGGAGTGCATGCAGAAATCCAGAGTGATGGTAGCAACCTGTGGATAGACCCAAAACCAATAATAGCAGACAGATAATGGCTTCAGTTAAAAAATAGAGATAATGGCTTCTTTACTATTTGTTTCCCACCCAACATGAAACTCACAGTAGACACCGGAGATTAACCAGATAGTAGATAGATACTATTGATAGCGGCCCCGATATGTACCCCACAACTATTTAAAAACTCAAGTTTGACCATTAGTTTGGAGCTGACTCAGAGTCTAATCGGTGAACAGGACGATAAAGTAGCATGTAATATTAAGCGATGCATAACGTAAGCAGACACGAAAGAGTGCGACCTCTCTTGCGGACCCGTGTAGTCCTCGAGGTCATCTGCTCGGTTGATGATGGTAGTGCAGTTTTCATGGCTGCCAGCGGCAGGGAAGAAGATCTGAGGCGGCGAAAGACAGTCTGGAGGCCGGATCCCTACTGTGTTGGACCCTTCTGTCGTTGGAGCAGCTGAGCTGGGGTGGACGACGGTGCAGCAGGAGCGGGACAAACCACGCAAAGTTTTCTTCGACAACTATCTGTAAGAGAAGTAATTCTGTAAGGGCTCGTTTGAATTGGAGGATTCCAACAATGCAGGGATAGGAAATAGACAGGAATAGGATAGGAATGCACGTGCAAAACAGAGAATTTAAAAACACAGGATTTCTGCCAATCTGGGTGTTTGATTCACAACAATTGGAAGATCACATGATGCAAAGAAGCATGGTGAGATTAAGTCAAACCACAAGAAAATATACGGTTATAATGCTATTATGCTACTATCTCTTAGTCTTGTGCTTCATGAACAGGAATTTGAAAAGGAGGACAAGTGAAAATTAAAATTCCTACGTTTTTTCTTTCAAGAAGACACTAAAGGAACAAATTTGTGTGCTCAGTGGACAATATATATAACATGTAGAGTAAAAAAGAGATGCAAGAAGTGTACAACCTCTTTGGCGAAGCCATGTCGATCTCAGCGTGATTGGGTTGGTCGGTGAGGATGCTCTGGCTGACTTGGCTGTCGGAGGAGGGGAAGAAGATCTTAGGCGTCTGGAGATGGAGCCTGAGGTACTGCTCCGCTGTTGTCGGGTGGTAGGTGCGACATATGCCAACGGGTGGCTTATCATTGTGGGAGTCAGTAAGACATCGCTGGTGCCTGGAAACGGGATGGGGCGAAGACATGCACGCCGGCAAATCTTACCCAGCTTCGGGACTCTCCGTGGAGATAACACCCCTACTGCTGCTCTGTGGGGTCTCCGCATGATCACTAGATGGACAAGTAGCTACACAATGCTCCTTGAGCTGTTCGGTGGGAGGAGGAAGAAGGGCACGGCTAACTTGCTTCTTCTCCTTGTATGGTGTCTAAGACTAGCTGGGGGTCCAACCCTTTGCATGGGTGCCCCGGGGGGTTTATATAGGCCTACCCCCCGGGGGTACAATGGTAATCTGACTGGGCGCGCGGGCCCAGCCGTCTGTGACTGCGCTCGTCGGCTTCTGCGCCGGCTGCTAGGGCCCGCCGACTGGTGGGTCCCGCCGACTGCCGGCCCCTTGGTCGACAGGCAGGCCCCACTGGCCAGGGCCTGGTCGGCGGCTGGTTACTGTCACCCCATCTTGGTGACGTAGGCTTCGTCATGGTAGGCGTGGCTATAGTGTCGCCGCCCGGCGGGCGATCGCTGTAGCCTCACCGCGTCTTATCTCCTTAATGGGGCGTCTCCTTTGAGGGAGGCGGCGAGCCGGCTGCGGGGAGCCGGCTCCGTCTTGGGCCGACTGGGGGAGGCATGGCCGCCTTCGGGTGTCTCTCTACTCGAAGGGGCCCACCGCCCGTGGGCCGTACCGGTAGCCCGTCGTGGATAACATCAGGGGCAACGTGGCAACAGTGCCGCGCCGGACGGGCATGGCCACCCGTACAGCGCACTGTACCAGGCGTGCTCCGGGATTCGAGGGTGGCTGGCTTCACTATAGCCACGCCTCGTCGCACCGCCGTTAGGTGGATGCAAACTTTGAGGGTACGGTCTCGACCGCTTTATGGGAGCCGGCTTCTTGGAGTCGGCCTCCTCGCGGCCGGCTTCTCGAAGTCGCCCCCCCCATGGCTTTCTTCACGAGGGCTAAAGTCGGGCCGCCTTCCAAAAGCCGGCCTGGGTGACAGCCAGCAAGGGGAAGGCGGCCCCGTGTCTTGGATTCTCGAGAGCCGGACAGGCTCGTAATTTTTTCAGAAAGGGCCAGGGGAAGCCGGCTAGGCTACCCATGGCTATTTACTCCGACAGTAGTCCCCGAAGCTGATCGAGCTTCGAGGCGGACAAAAGGACGAGAAGCTTGGTCAGCTTCCTACCCTAAAGAGCCGGCTTCACTGGTAAATGCCGATTTCGGGGGGCCCTGCGTCTTGCAGGCGGGAAAATGGTCGCCCCGCGCGCTGACCGTAGGCCCTCCCGCGGGCCACGTGGCAGCGAGATCCTGCCAGCGCACGCGCGCGACGAGACGCCGCCGCAGGCCCGGGCCCGCCACTCCTAGGCCTTGGCCCGAGCGCTGATCTTTTGCGGCCCAGGTGGACCGCTTGCCTTCCCGTGGCGATTTTATTTCGCCATTAGGGCGCAATAAGCGCGGGACGTGAGGGAGTGGGCACGATCGATCCCCACGCTTCCCCACGCCGCACCTCCTCGGCTCCGCCGTGCGAGCCTATAAGTAGGGGGAGGAGGGGGAGAGACAGAGGTTCGCACGCTCTCTCTCGCTCCGCCCCCCTCGTCCTCCTCTCTTCCTTTCGTTGCCGCCGCAGCCTCCCGTCTCAGCGCCGTCGTGCCGCCACATCGTCTTGCTCCCATGGCGCTGTCGAGCTCGTGGGACGGCTCCAACGTCCATGAGGACCATGTTGAGTGGGTTATCAAGATCAACAGCAGGTTCAATTTCTACATCATTATCATTATTAGGTTGAGCATCATCATGAACATTATCATTAATATTATTACTAGTTTCAGGTTCATTACCAGATTGAGTTTCAGCATCAGAAATAGAAATATCATTTGGATTCTCAGGTGTTTCAGTAATAGGTTCACTAGAAGCATGCAAAGTCCTATCATTTTTCTTTTTCTTCCTTTTAGAAGGAATAGGTGCATCTATATTATTTCTCCGAGAATCTTGCTCAATTCTCTTAGGATGGCCTTCAGGATACAAAGGTTCCTGAGTCATTCTACCACCTCTAGTCATAACTCTAACAGCATTATCATTATTCTTACTATTCAATTCATTGAGCAAATCATTTTGAGGTTTAAGTACTTGTTCTACTTGAGTGATAACCATAGAAGCATGTTTACTAATAAGTTTAAGTTCACCTTTGACATTAGCCATATAATCACCCAAGTGTTCAAGCATATTTGAATTGTATTTCAATTGTCTACCAAAATAAGCATTAAAGTCTTCTTGCTTAGCCATAAATTTATCAAAATCATCTAAGCATGGGCTAGCAAATTTAGTAAATGGGATTTCAGCTTTATCACATCTATAGAGAGAATTTACCTTTACTACCTGTGTCGGGTTATCAAGACCATGAGTTTCTTCAATAGGTAATCGATTAAGATCATATGTTTCTTCAACAGGCGGTAAATTAAGACCGTGTATTTCTTCAATAGGAGGTAAATTCTTAACATCTTCAGCTTTAATACATTTTTCTTTCATAGATCTCTTTGCCTCTTGCATATCTTCAGGACTGAGAAATAGAATACCCCTCTTCTTTGGAATTGGTTTAGGAATAGGCTCAGGAATTGGCTCCGGAGGTGTCCAATTGTTTTCATTTGTCGACATATTATTCAATAGAATTTCAGCTTCATCCGGTGCTCTTTCCCTGAAAACAGAACCAACACAACTATCCAGGTAATCTCTGGAGGCATCGGTTAGTCCATTATAAAAGATATCAAGTATTTCATTTTTCTTAAGAGGATGATCAGGCAAAGCATTAAGTAATTGGAGAAGACTCCCGCAAGCTTGTGGGAGACTCTCTTCTTCAATTTGCACAAAATTATATATATCCCTTAAAGCAGCTTGTTTCTTATGAGCAGGGAAATATTTAGCAGAGAAGTAATAAATCATATCCTGGGGACTACGCACACAACCAGGATCAAGAGAATTAAACCATGTCTTAGCATCACCCTTTAATGAGAACGGGAATATTTTAAGGATATAAAAGTAACGAGTTCTCTCATCTTTAGTGAACAGGGTGGCTATATCATTTAATTTAGTAAGATGTGCCACAACAGTTTTAGATTCATAGCCATGAAAAGGATCAGACTCAACCAAAGTAATTATATCAGGATCAACAGAGAATTCATAATCCTTATCAGTAACATAGATAGGTGAAGTAGCAAAAGCAGGATCAGGTTTCATTCTAGCATTTAGAGATTTCTTATTCCATTTAGCTAATAACCTCTTAAGTTCGTTTCTATCTTTGCAAGCTAAAATAGCTAAAGAAGCTTCTAGATCAAAAACATAACCCTCAGGAATAACAAGTGATTCTTCATCATCACTTTCATCAGTATTATCAGATTCAATATTTTCAATCTCTCTAGCCCTAGCAAGTTGTTCATCAAGAAATTTACCAAGTGGCACAGTAGTATCAAGCATAGAAGTAGTTTCATCATAAGTATCATGTATAGCAGAAGTAGCATCATCAATAACATGTGACATATCAGAACGAATAGTAGAAGCAGGTTTAGGTGTCGCAAGCTTACTCAAAACAGAAAGTGAATCAAGTGCATAGCTAGATGGCAGTTCCTTACCTCCCCTCGTAGTTGAGGGATAAATCTTGGTTCTTGGATCTTTCAAGTTCTTCATAATGATAAGCAGATATAAATCCCAAGTGACTCAAAGAATAGAGCTATGCTCCCCGGCAACGGCGCCAGAAAATAGTCTTGATAACCCACAAGTATATGGGATCGCAACAGTTTTCGAGGGTAAAGTATTCAATCCAAATTTATTGATTCGACACAAGGGGAGCCAAAGAATACTCTCAAGTATTAGCATCTGAGTTGTCAATTCAACCACACCTGGAAACTTAATATCTGCAGCAGTAGCAAAGTAATATGATAGTAGTGGTAAAGGTAGCAAAAGGTAACAGTGGCAAAAGTAATGTTTTTGGTATTTTTTAGTGATGAAAGCAATAGCAACGGGAAAGTAAATAAGCGAAGAACAATATATGGAAAGCTCGTAGGCAATGGATCAGTGATGGAGAATTATGCCGGATGTGGTTCATCATGTAACAGTCATAACCTAGGGTGACACAGAACTAGCTCCAATTCATTGATATAATGTAGGCATGTATTCCGAATATAGTCATACGTGCTTATGGAAAAGAACTTGCATGACATCTTTTGTCCTACCCTCCCGTGGCAGCAGGGTCCTTACGGAAACTAAGGGATATTAAGGCCTCCTTTTAATAGAGTACCGGAACAAAGCATTAACACATATTGAATACATGAACTCCTCAAACTACGGTCATCACTGGTAAGTATCCCGATTATTGTCACTTCGGGGTTAACGGATCATAACACATAATAGGTGACTATAGACTTGCAAGATAGGATCAAGAACACTCATATATTGATGAAAGCATAATAGGTTCAGATCTGAAATCATGGCACTCGGGCCCTAGTGACAAGCATTAAGCACAGCAAAGTCATAGCAACATCAATCTCAGAACATGGTGGACACTAGGGATCAAACCCTAACAAAACCAACTCGATTACATGATAGATCCCATCCAACCCATCACTGTCCAGCAAGCCTACGATGGAATTACTCACGCACGGCGGTGAGCATCATGAAATTGGTGATGGAGGATGATTGATGATGACGATGGCGACGGATTCCCCTCTTCGGAGCCCCGAATGGACTCCGGATCAGCCCTCCCAAGAGGTTTTAGAGCTTGGCGGTGGCTCCGTATCGTAAAACTTGATGAATTCTTCTCTCTGTTTTTTTTCTCCCCGAAACACAATATATAGAGTTGGAGTTGGAGTCGGAGAGGCACCAGGGGGCCCACGAGGTAGGGGGCACGCCCCCCACACTCGTGGAGAGGTGGTGGCCCCCCTGGCCTTCATCTTTTGCAGGTATTTTTTATATTTTCCAAAAAGTTGCTCCATGAAGTTTCAGGTCATTCCGAGAACGTTTGTTTCTGCACATAAATAACACCATGGTAATTCTGCTGAAAACAGCGTCAGTCCGGGTTAGTTCCATTCAAATCATGCAAGTTAGAGTCCAAAACAAGGGCAAAAGTGTTTGGAAAAGTAGATACATTGGAGACATATCACCGATCTAGGTGTCATACCTAGTGCATCGGGTCTAATGAAAATCTTTTGTGACAATACTGGTGCAATTGCCTTGGCAAAGGAATCCAGATTTCACAAGAGAACCAAGCAAATCAAGAGACGCTTCAATTCCATCCGTGATCAAGTCAAGGAGGGAGACATAGAGATTTCCAAGATACATATGGATTTGAATGTTGCAGACCCCTTGACTAAGCCTCTCTCACGAGCAAAACATGATCATCACCAAGACTCCATGGGTGTTAGAATCGTTACCATGTAATCTAGATTATTGACTCTAGTGCAAGTGGGAGACTGAAGGAAATATGCACTAGAGGCAATAATAAAGTTGTTATTTATATTTCCTTATATCATGATAAATGTTTACTATTCATGCTAGAATTGTATTAACCGGAAACTTAGTACATGTGTGAATACATAGACAAAGAGAGTGTCACTAGTATGCCTCTACTTGACTAGCTCGTTGATCAAAGATGGTTAAGTTTCCTTGCCATGGACAAAGAATTGTCATTTGATAAACGGGATCACATCATTAGAGAATGATGTGATTGACTTGATCCATCCATTAGCTTAGCATGATGATCGTTTAGTTTACTGCTATTGCTTTCTCCATAACTTATACATGTTCCTATGACTATGAGATTATGCAACTCCCGAATACCGGACGAACACTTAGTGTGCTATCAAACGTCAAAACATAACTGGGTGACTATAAAGATGCCCTACAGGTGTCTCCGATGGTGTTTGTTGAGTTGGCATAGATCGAGATTAGGATTTGTCACTCCGTGTATCGGAGAGGTATCTCTGGGCCCTCTCGGTAATGCACATCACTATAAGCCTTGCAAGAAATGTAACTAATGAGTTAGTTACGGGATGTAGCATTACGGAACGAGTAAAGAGACTTGCCGGTAATGAGATTGAACTAGGTATTGAGATACCGATGATCGAATCTCAGGCAAGTAACATACCGATGACAAAGGGAACAACGTATGTTGTTATGCGGTTTGACCGATAAAGATCTTTGTAGAATATGTAGGAACCAATATGAGCATACATGTTCCGCTATTGGTTATTGACCGGAGATGAGTCTCGGTCATGTCTACATAGTTCTCGAACCCGTAAGGTCCGCACGCTTAACATTTGATGACGATCGGTATTATGAGTTTATGTGTTTTGATGTACCGAAGGTAGTTCGGAGTCACGGATGTGATCACAGACATGACGAGGAGTCTTGAAATGGTCGAGACATAAAGATTGATATATTGGACGGCTGTATTCAGACACCAGAAGTGTTCCGGGTGGTTTCGGATAAAACCAAAGTGCCGAAGGGTTACCAGAACCCTGCCGGGGAACTAATGGGCCTAGATGGGCCTTAGTGGAGAGAGAGAGGGGAGGCCAGGGCAGGCCGCACGCCCCCTCCCCCTTGAGTCCGAATTGGACTAGGAAGGGGGGAGGTGCACCCCTTTTTTCCTTCCCCTCTCCCACTCCTTCCTTCCCCCTCCTAGTAGGACTAGGAAAGGATGAATCCTACTCCTACTAGGAGGAGGATTCCTCCTCTCCTTGGGTGCCCCAAGGGTCGGCCAGCCTCCCTCTTGCTCCTTTATATACGGGGGCAGGGGACCACCCTAGAACACACAAGTTGACATTGTTTAGCCGTGTGCGGTGCCCCCCTCCACCATAATCCACCTCGGTCATATCATTGCAGTGCTTAGGCGAAGCCTTGCGACGGTAGCTTCATCATCACCATAATCACACCGTCGTGCTGACGAAACTCTCCCTCGACACTCAGCTAGATCTAGAGTTCGCCGGACGTCACCGAGCTGAACGTGTGCAGATCGCGAAGGTTCCGTATCTTCAGTGCTGGGACCGGTCGGATCGTGAAGACGTTCGACTACATCAACCGCGTTGTCATAATGCTTCCGCTTACGGTCTACGAGGGTATGTGGATAACACTCTTCTCTCTCATTGCTATGCATCAGCTAGATAGATCTTGCGTGTGCGTAGGTTTTTTTTTTTGAAATTACTGCGTCCCCTACAAACTTATCAAATCAAATCGGTAAGTTGGCATGCTCAATAACAAATTAGTAAGAGAGCCCGACGAACATGACAAGCCAAAGAATCTTCGAGAACTCATCCACTTCTTTTATAGACATCCCGCCCAACGCAGCTGCATACCTGATGTCACTTCCGCTTCGCTCCATCTGTTCGAGCTACGCCTGCCCAACCTAGCTTCACCGGATAGGAAACAACCACCTGACCTGGGCGGATGAGAGGCCACTACTAGATATCTGGATCTCGTTCCAAGCCTCTCTCCATCACCTCTCATTGTTCCAAGACACCACTGGATCCCGTTCCCCAGTTGCCACGAGGCTGTCGGTGGAGGGATATGCAACGGCTAGGGAATCGTGGCAGAGGGGCGTGCTTAGGTTTAATGGTCGTCATGTGTTAGGCCGCCGGGTCGCCGATGGGGTGGTGGTCCTTTTGGTGGGGGCGTCAGTGATGACCCACAAGTATAGGGGTTCTATTGTAGTCTTTTCGATAAGTAAGAGTGTCGAACCCAACGAGGAGCAGAAGGAAATGATAAGCAGTTTTCAGTAAGGTATTCTCAGCAAGCACTGAAATTATCAGTAACAGATAGTTTTGTGATAAGGTAATTTGTAACGGGTAACAAGTAATAAAAGTAAATAAGGTGCAGTAAGATGGCCCAATCCTTTTTGTAGCAAAGGACAAGCCTAGACAAATTCTTATATAAAGGAAAGCGCTCCCGAGGACACATGGGAATTATCGTCAAGCTAGTTTTCATCACATTCATATGATTCGCGTTTGGTACTTTGATAATTTGATATGTGGGTGGACCGGTGCTTGGGTACTGCCCTTCCTTGGACAAGCATCCCACTTATGATTAACCCCTCTTGCAAGCATCCGCAACTACAAAAGAAGTATTAAGGTAAACCTAACCATAGCATGAAACATATGGATCCAAATCAGCCCCTTACGAAGCAACTCATAAACTAGGGTTTAAGCTTCTGTCACTCTAGCAACCCATCATCTACTTATTACTTCCCAATGCCTTCCTCTAGGCCCAAATAATGGTGAAGTGTCATGTAGTCGATGTTCACATGACACCACTAGAGGAAAGACAACATACATCTCATCAAAATATCAAACGAATACCAAATTCACATGACTACTTATAGCAAGACTTCTCCCATGTCCTCAGGAACAAACGTAACTACTCACAAATCATATTCATGTTCATAATCAGAGGGGTATTAATATGCATAAAGGATTTGAACATATGATCTTCCACCAAATAAACCAACTAGCATCAACTACAAGGAGTAATCAACACTACTAGCAACCCATAGGTACCAATCTGAGGTTCTGGGACAAAGATTGGATACAAGAGATGAACTAGGGTTTGAGATGAGATGGTGCTGGTGAAGATGTTGATGGAGATTGACCCCCTCCCGATGAGAGGATCAATGATGATGACGGTGGTGATGATTTCCCCCTCCCGGAGGGAAGTTTCCCCGACAGAACAGCTTCGCCGGAGCCCTAGATTGGTTCCGCCAAGGTTCCGCCTTGTGGCAGCGGAGTTTCATCCCGAAAGCTTGCTTATGATTTTTTCTCAGACGAAAGACCTCATATAGTAGAAGATGGGCACCAGAGGCCTGCCAGGGGGGCCACGAGGCAGGGGGGCGCGCCTAGGGGGGTAGGGCGCGTCCCCCACCCTCGTGGATGGTGGTTGGCCCCCCTCTGGTTCTTTCTTCGCCCAATATTTTTAATATATTCCAAAATGTGCTCCCGTGAAGTTTCAGGACTTTTGGAGTTGTGCATAATAGGTCTCTAATATTTGCTCCTTTCCCAGTCCAGAATTCCAGCTGCCGGCATTCTCCCTCTTCATGCAAACCTTGTAAAATAAGAGAGAATAGGCATAAGTATTGTGACATAATGTGTAATAACAGCCCATAATGCAATAAATATTGATATAAAAGCATGATGCAAAATGGACGTATCACTCGGCATCGCTGACATGGAGGCGGCTTGGCGGGGGTGGGAGAAGGCGACGCTCCTTTTTTCTTCCACTCCATCGTAGATTATTATGCAAAGAGATTGCATTATTACCAGAAAACGGGGAGATAATATGCCGATTATTCCATCAGGAGAGACCTGGGCGAAGGAAAGAGATCTGATATACGATTGAAAGCAAAACGATCGAATCGAACGACGTACCGTGATCTACCATCACGACCGCAGACTCATCTTTAGGAGTAGAGATTGGGAGGCGGGGATGGGTGCGGCCAACGAAGTCATGGTAGGTCATCATCTTCCAGGAAGACGGCGCCCCGCGGGAGGTCGGCGTCGACCAGGAAGACGGCGGCGGTGCACAAACCTAGCTTCCGAGCAGGCTGCCTCTGAGCGGAACCGTTCGCTTGCCAAACAGGATGAAACAACCCATGGATGAGGGTGTTGGTGTGACGAAAAAATGACAAAAAGTCACGAAACAGATAACAAATTAAATAGGTACATAAATGCTTTCATGATGAGGTTTATTTGTTTCCAGAAAACTCATTATTTGTTTCTTAAAATAAATTGCATTAATAAGAGAGATTGAATGATTTGGATAATTAGGAAAGTTTAGTCCGTGATTTTTTGTATGTTAGGAAAGTGCTGCTTTGCTAAGAAAATGAAGAGAAAAATAAACCAATGTGAAGAGTGGTGGTGGAAGGGGAGACAAAAAGCAACGAAAAAAAAACAGTTGAAAGTGGTGGGACAAAAATAAACCGTACTATTCAACCAACTCAGACATTAGGAGTAGAGATATGCGGATAGCTTTGGATAGCTGGCTCAGTGGCCGTGGACTGGTCCCCCCGATCCATGGACGGATGTGGTGTCTGGTTTTGGGGTCGGCGTTGGAGATGCCCTTAGACTTTGGTTTATGTATATGAAATCACATTGGATGACCTTTAAAAAAATGAACAACTTGAAATTTAACTCACACCTAAAGTGCCAAAAAAGTCATGCATATTTCCCTTGCGATGCACGTCGTCAAAGTCGGAGCCATCAGTTGCTTCCGCGTGTGGCTTTCCATTGGCATGTGTTGTCGTGGTTTATGTGTAGCTGTTTGTGGATTGGCTTCGACGATGGAGCTCTATGGTGAAATCGGAGTCGCTCATTCAAGGCAACCGGCGATGATGATAACACTTGTGACTCCACGGTGGATATCTTTCTTCTTTGCAGCTTTGTGTTCCATGTTGGTTGCCAGATTGGCCAGTGGAGCCCATATCATGTGGGTTAGGTTGTTTCAGTTTTAGCCCGGTTTTCCGTCAATTAACCAGGCAATTCTCTTCTTCTTAATTAATGAGAATCACAAATATTTTACCTCATTTTAGAAAAAGTACTCAAAACCATACGATACGATATCTTACTTTGTGGTGCCGGTGGAGATGGTGATTCGAGGTATTAAGAAGGAAGGGTCGCTTTAGGTCTTGGCGGGTGTCAAGCAATTGAGTAATGTAATGTAGCAAGAGTAGTCCATTCGTGTTGTACCACTGATGCGAAATGTGTAACAAAACTCTCTTCTTAATTAATGAGATTGCAAGTCTTTTGGCTTGCTTCAAAAGAAAGAGGAAATAAATCTCTGCTATGTTATCTTGTTAGCTTAGGATGCAGCTGTATCAAACTAATTCTGCGCCCACTATACAGTTATAGATAACCAAACATGTAAATGCGAAAACTTGCAATACCTAACGCAAACTAGGTTTTTTTAGAAAAGGAGAAGAACCCCGGCCTATGCATCTGAATGATGCATGCAATTATTTTATTAATTATTCACATAAGATTTTACAAAGTCATACAGCAGTAAGACTAAAGCCATCGTATAGGCAACATCTGTCGCTATTCCTATCCAGTTGATGAAGGGATGCTGATAGTCTGGGCCTAATATCAAGCAGACCTCACAGCCAAACCTAACATCTAAGACCTGAGGTCCCAATCAGTATGCCTGCCGGGTATGGGGCACCCACCAGTCTGGCGCACTCCTCAACCAGGACACTTGCCGGGTATGAGGCCGCCGCAGCCACCTGCCACCAATACATCTTCAATGTTGTACTGATGCATCTACCTTGCCCGGTCTAGCCGCCGTCGACGCCACCACGACGCCAGACAACGCCACCATCCTGCGCTCGTCCATCATCACACGCCCATCGGCGAGACCCCGATGTTCCATGCCGCTGAGACCCGCCGTTGTCGACGTGCCAGATGCCACGCCGCGCTTCCTTCACGAACACCACCTGTTGCCACTGGTCCCACCCCCTCTGCCTGCAGTTCCTCTAATCGAGCACCCAAACGACCCAGGCGGCGCCTCAAAGAAGGGTACGGCACATACAGTGCCGTCGCAGCCCAATCTAAGGAGATTTTGGGTTTTCACCCGGACATGGGGTCGGGGTGGAGGGCAGGGACCTCGACGGCGCCTGCAAGGAGGAGAACAATGACCCTGATGGTCGCCACCGTCGGGATGAACGAGTCATCCAGAGTTTTCTCCGGTCCGATGTCACCTCTACTAGCCCCCGCGAACACACCGAGGCCGACGACCGCGATCGTAAGCCACCAAGTACAGCGGGAGAGAGCATGCAGCACGGAGGAGATCCACCGGCAACTCACCGCCCACGCGGTCAAGATGCCATTCATCCACCCCCCGCGAACGTCGCCATGCCTAACGGGGCCGCCACCCCAGGTCCAGGTTTCTCCATGATGGCTGGAGTGGTGAGATCCGCCATGAGCGACGAGATCCGGCACCGCGCGGCTGACGCCATTGCCCAAACCCGCCGTCGACTGATCCCGCCGCCGCTGGGGGCCTGCATGCTGCCGGGAAGCCCACACTCATGGATCTGGACGCCCGTGCACCGTCACGAGCCCGCCACACCCTCGAAAGGGCCACACCCTGTGAATCAGGACGCCCGCGCCGCCGCGGATCCAAAACAGGGAGGAGAGCCCCTCCGCCGCCGCCGTCGCACGCACAGGCTTTGCCCGCGCCGACCATCTACAGCGGCGAAGGAGGAGAAGGGCGCTGGAGGGTTACTAGGCGGCGACGGCGGCTGAGCCCTCCCGAGCCGCCCACGGGGGAGGCGACGCGAGAGGCAGCCTGTTCTTCGTTGCCGTCAAGAGAGATAGAAGCAGGAACCGATATCCAACGCAAACTACTCAGGTAGCTGCTGAATTGTCATAATTCGGCGCAGTACCAACCACAACTAATACAGTACTGCATTATAAAATCTGGCTATGAAAGAATTATCTTTAGTCGATGCACATTTGAAGTGGTGCAAAAATTTCAACGGCACCTTCGCATCACTCAGGCATAACTCTCCTTAAGCCCAATAATATCCGGATTTCGGAACAGTATTTTACTCACAAGTTCTCTCCTAGGATTAGACCTGATTAGCAGTTCACCGCCCTAGTTGTGCTTGCTCCCACCGGTGATTGTACGGCTGGCCGGGAGATACTAATCACCTGCGGTTTCATTCCGGCCTCAGTCCAATACCAACGTAACCATTATCTAACTCTTGGATTTCGTAGTGGGGTTCCAATCAGAGTGCACTGCATTTAACAACTCATCAGTTCTTCAATTATTGGATTTGAAATCTTGTCAAGGATACTGGAACATATTAAAACTGGGTCAAGGTTTTCAGGTTCTTGTTGCGCCGAATTTATGTTGACGATGGTACAATCAGAGTAACTGACAGTAGAACATTTACCGAACATTTTCTAGTTTTGTCCGTTCGTTTTTTGGATTTGGGAACTAGACTGGCAAATCCTCCAGAACAAACCAAACTAGTTTTGGCACCTGAAATCACCGTATCAGGATAGGTTTCACTGTTAATTGGCGGCAACAAAAACATCGAGACTGGCTGGACCACAGCACCTCAACGAAAATTCCAGAGAACATTGAGTTGTAAGTAAGTTATAATCCACTGAGTTATACTATCCCCTTTTCGAAAAAAACTGAGTTATACTACTATGTATACCATTTCTAAGAAAATACTACTATGTATAATTCCGTTAAAGATTTCCAACTTGCTGCAATTTTTAATCAAGACGGCTGAGGAATATTCTGCAAAGCCAGGTTTTGATTTTAAATTTTGTTTCGAAACGAATCAAAGCACGGATATATACACGGGGGAAACAACAGGGAGTTTTTCTATCCCTCATGGCAGGCGGCCAATGCGTGGATTCGATATGGTCTACCAACCTCAATGCTGCGCACATGGACACCGCTCTATTTTTCAGTTTGATAGTCTACCAATACTTCTCTCCTAGGACTGCAACCGCAAGAGGGGCTATTGCTGATCTACTTGCTGCTCCTCCGTATTTGACTTGCTGCGTACAATGTATACATTGAACCAATTGAAAATTCAGATCGGCATCTTATTTTATTTTATTTTTTGCGGGGCAGATCGGTATCTTAATTAATCTTGACGATATATTTATAATAAGGAAAAGGCAATGGATAACTGGCTAACTAGTGATTAGGAACCTAATTATGATTGTCGATTAAGAAATGCAGTGCTACCTTTTGGTTGGAAGCTTCAGTAACATGCATGCCAACATCTATATATCTCCCAAATGTATACGTGTTGTTCCTAGTTCATGATCATGGTAACATGCTTGAGTATCTGGGGTGTGAACTACTAAACACAGAGTTGTATTTCTCAGTACGAAGGCTCTTCGAAGAACATCTAAAATAAAGGCGCTTCGAAGAATGATTATCGCACATGGCTCATCAAAACTGCTCCCATAAAAAGATACTATCTTGGTCCGAGTATTTTTTTTAGGGAAAACTTCCAATCTATTCATCTTCAATCAAGATAGTACAACGAACACTAGAAATAGTAAAGATTACATCCAGATCCATAAACCACCTAGCGACGACTATAAGCACTGAAGCGAGCCGAAGGCGCGCCGCTGTCATCGCCCCTCCCTCGCCGGAGCCGGGCAAACCTTGTTGTAGTAGACAGTCGGGAAGTCATCGTGCTAAGGCCCCATAGAACCAACGCACCAGAACAGCAACCGCCACGGATGAAGAGTGTAGATCAGAAGGAACCAACCTGAAGACACATGAACAAAAACAAACGACGAACAGATCCGAGCAAATCCACCAACGACAGATCCGCCGGAGACACACCTCCACACGCCCACCTATGATGCTCGACGCATCACCAGAACGGGGGCTAGGCGGGGAGACCTTTATTCCATCTTCAGGGAGCCGCCACCGTCTCGTCTTCCTGAGCAGGACACAAACCCTAATAAAGCTCGAAAAAAGATCTAAAAATAAAGCCCTCCCACCGGCAAGGGCTGAGATCCACTCCGCCTCCATGGCCCTAAGGCCACCGGAGACGGGACGGATCGGCGCCGGCGCCGGCGGGAGGCGGAGAACCCTAGCTTTTTGGGCGGTGGCGGCCGGCTAGGTCACGTACGTGCGTTACGCTAGGTTATTAGATGAGAATTCCTGTTGCCTTAGTTTCTAATAGAATATTTTCACCTTTTTTACAGGAGGATTCTGATTTGGCCCCTAATATTTCTTGGTCCGAGTATATTGCCACGCACTACCTTCATTCCATTATCATCACATAATTAGAGACATATTTTTTACACTCATATGTTATACATGATCACATAGCTAACTTCATATAGATTATCACAAATAGCCATTGTTCATCATTGTCATATCCTAAGGTAGATCAATGTGATTACCTTACACACAAAGGCATTATAGACAGTTTGTCTCATGTTCATAGATTGAGGTATTTCTGTATTCAGTTGAACTATCAATATAAAATGTATTGGTATTTCTTGTAAGATGTTGCTTCTATAAAAAAAACAGATCAAATAAAAGATGCAGCACAAAGGTGTCAAATAAAGAAGAAAAGTATAAAAGGAAAAAAGAAAAATGTGTGTGAGAGAGAAGGAGAAATACCATTATCCTTTTTAGTATACGAGTCCCGCTTCGGTACAACCCCCCTCGCAATACACGTATAAAGGCTAATATGGACATTTCGCACTTTGTGTGTACTTTTGTAGTAAAGTATACGCAGGCCAGCTTACTTGGGCCGGCCCATTTGCGGCGGCATGCGATGAAAAATGATCGCACAAGCTGGGGATCGAACCCACGACCACTTAAAACGTTACGTGCGTCCACAATCACTGCGACATCATGCCTTCAGTAGATTATCTAAATATAGGCGAGTTAAGTAAGTGACGGGCTGGGAATTTTAAAAAGATTTTACGAACACTTTGTGAACTGGTCATTTTTTCATAATTTCTTTTTATTTATTTATTTTCCTTTTCCTGTTACGTTTTTTCTTTCTTTTTCAAAAAATGGTCACGCTTTCAAAATGTTGCCCAAAATTTCAAAAGGTTCATTATTTCCAAATTTTCTGCATAAATTAAAAATTATTTGCATTTTTGAAAATTCTAAGGTAATTTCAAAAAATGTTTGTGTCTTTAATTTTCTTTTCATAATTTCAAAATGCGAATAATTTTTTGGACAGCACAAGCAAAATTGTGGAAACAGACATTTTCTCAAAGCACGGACAAAAAATTAAATTCCAAAACATTTTTAAAAAATGAGACTAACTATATGATATAAAAATTATTCTCCATTTGCCGGAACATTTTTTTGATTTGTGAACATTTTTTGTGAAAATGAGAAATGTTTTAAATTCCGAACAAATTTCAATAGTCGCTTGACAGGACCGATGTCGTCGCTTAGTTGTGCAAGGCCTAAGATTTTCTTTTCTGTTCTATTTTTCATTTTTCTCATTTTTTTGTTAATTTATCTTTTTTCCTTTTAAAACTTTTTTCTTTGAAACCTGTAAAAAAATTGAAATACCAAAGCAGTAGTTTTAAGTAACTCTTTTAAATCATGATTTTAATTCTTTTTTCATTTAAATATTTATTAAATGCTTTTAAAAAGCATTTGTTTTTTTCAATTCTATCATTTTCTACTTATTAGTTATGTTAGAAACTTAAAATGGCAGTTTTAAGTATCTATATAAATTATGATTTTAAATACATTGTTCCTTCAAACCTGGCATGAATGACTACTCAGACATGCTACGTTGAGCATGGTGTTTTTTTGGACATTCTTGAAATGACCCCAACATTTGCCAGCACGTGGCATGCCTATACCTGGCCATGGGCCGCCCAGCCCGGATGGCCCGACTCGACCTGGCCCGAAAATCCCAGGCTGGGCTGAGCCTGAGTGTGCCATCGGGCCGGGCTCGGGCCTGGAAAATGAGCCCGACAAGTAGATTGGGCCAGGATCGGGCCTGCAAAAAATGCAATTTTAACTGTAGCCGGGCCGACCGGGCCGTGTCGAGCTTTTGCGGGCTCGGGCCGGGCTCAGGCCCAGTAAGAAAATGCAGAAAAAAGGTTGAACGTGTCGCAACTTGCATACGGTGTCGAAAATTATTCAACATGGCATGAATGCCTATGAGGGGCATGCCACCTAGTGGCAAAAGTTGGGATCATTTCAAGGATGTACAAAAATAGACCATATTGAACGAAGTGTGTTCTGGGGGCCATGAGGCTCTGCCTGAGAGCATGTTATTTCTCGACATCCTTGAAATTACTCCAATTATTTTCAAGGGCCTCATATGACCAATTCAAGGCATCATGAGAAGTTGTTTGGGATTTCGACAAGTTTTGCATTTTCTGGAGTTTTCTCGGTGAAAAAAATGACAATTAATGACAGAACATGTCACAACGTGCATATAGTGTTGAAAATCATTCAGACTAGGTATGGATGCCTAACATGGGCATGCCCACTTGTTTGCAAAAGTTGGGGGCAGTCTTGATATTTCCAAAAAATACCATGTTCAATGGAGAGTGTTCGGATAGGTCAGAAGGGTATGTTTGGGAGCACCTCATTTCTCGACATCCCTTAAATTGCCCCATTTTTCATGACCTTGTATGACCAATTCAAGGCACCATGCTAAATTGTTTGGGCTTTCGCCTAATTTTGTATTTTTTTGAAGTTCTCTTGGTTAAGAAGGCCGATAAAATGACCGGATGTGTCACTACTTGCATATGGTGTCGAAAATCGTCCAAACCAGGCATGTGCCTACCATGGGCATGCCTACCTTCTTGCAAAAGTGGGGTTCATTTTAAGGATGTCTATAAATAGACTATGTTCAACGCAGACTGTTCGGATAGGCCAGAAGGGTCCGTTGAAAGCTCGTTGTTTTTCGATATCTATCAAATAACCCCCAATATTTTCCACCAGTTTCTATGACCAATTCAAGGCACTATGCCAAGTTGTTTAGATTTTTGAGAAGTTTTGCATTTTCTAGAGTTTTCTTAATGAAAATAGGCCAATAAATGGTTAGACGTGTCGCAACATGTAAACAATATCGGAAGTCATTCAAACCTGACATGGATGCCTAATATGTCCATGTCAGGCTCTTACAAGACGCTGGGATCATTTATCCATAGCCTACAAGTTAGATGAGTGTATTTGTAATTCCGGTCATTATCACTCAAAATAAAATTTTTATTTTTTCCAAACAATTTCCTGAAATTTGTCAACAATTTTGGAATTTCAAAGTGTGTATGGAAATTTTACTAACTTGAACACTTTTTTTCCAATTTGAAAAAATGTTTGTGTTTTTGTTTTCCAATAATGCTCGCCAATTTGAAAAAGTGTTTACATTTTTTAAATATTCGGAAATTCAAAAACTGACATGTTTTCAACAAAATGTTCACAAATTTGATAAATTATTCGTCTTTTTTGAAAAATGTCTGCAGTTTCAGAAAATGTTTACAATTCTGAAAAACTGTTCTCAAGATTTGAAAAATATTCACAAAATCAAAGTATTTTTCATAAAAAAAGTTCAGAAATTTGAAATAAAAGATCACGTTTCCAAAAGAAGTTCAAGTTTTGAAAAAGGTTTCGTATTTTTAAAAATATTCCAAAAGATGAAAAAACACATTAAGCTATGAAAACGCTTTAGCTAGAATGTCCGGTCCGGCTGTACAGCACCAATTTTGATCTGCTACAGTATTTCTAATAAAAAAACATCTACAGTACGTCCACTCTAGGTGATAAATAAGTGCGCTACATAATTATCACTGAACGGTGATGGTTCTCCTGGCCGTTAGCAATTTCACAAAGTAGAAGGTCGTGTGTTCGATGTCTAATAGTGGCACTACTTATTATGGATAAATGATCAGAACAGGATAGATTTTCACGACGTATTTTTTGAAAAGACCATCCTACCTTTTATTATAAAAGGGTATGGACAGATCTCATTAATTGATGTGTTCAGAGGGGGTTGTACTGAAGAAGAAGTATTTAGCATACACTAAAGTGTTTCAAAGTAGCACTACTCAATGATTGTAAAGTAGAAAGTTTGATAAGTTTCGTTCTCACCATCCTAGTGGGGATTTGGGTGAGATTGCGCCGTATGTTACTCTAGTGCAACAAAAAAACAACCATGCAAACTAGGAAGGTGTTGTAGTTAGATATCACAGCTTTGGGTTTTACCACTAGACGCGAAGTCACGAGAGTGAAAGGATAGTTGACTAAGCGTGCCTGCTGTCTCCTAGCGGATACCATGAATTGTTCGCCCAAGCATCTCAAATGCAACACCTCCTAAGTATCCGCACGCACAGTGAGAAACGTTGGGACTCGGACTGGTAGATCTAATCGTAAGACGTGGGCATGGAAGTGGAGGTGGCTAGGTCATGTGGTTGTCTAACCCTTATATCAGGTCCCGTCCATCGACTTATGTAGACATCCCGAGATGGGCTCAACACCAGAGGCGCATTAGAACTCGACGCCCAAATTCTACTCGAGACTAATCTCAGTTTGAGTGGGTTCTTGCTCCTTAAGCGCCGACTCTATAGTTAGCGGACACATGTACACAGCTCAAGTCGATAGTTGGTAGTGGCTCCGAGTAGAACATCCCAACTCCCAAGTGTGCAAAAAGTTATATTGACATTCATTGACAATGTTTCGTATACAACATTCATTTTGC